>NW_028261442.1:0-45000 GCF_051295495.1 Thamnophis sirtalis
TATTCCATTCCTATTCCATTCCCTATTCTATTCTATTCCATTCCCATCCATTCCATTCCCATTCCCTATTCCTATTCCTATTCCTATTCCCTATTCCCTATTCCTATTTTATTCTTATTCTTATTCTTATTCTTATTCTTATTCTTATTCCATTCCTATTCCATTCCCTATTCTATTCTATTCTATTCCATTCCTATTCCCTATTCCCTATTCCTATTTTATTCTTATTCTTATTGCTATTCCATTCCCTATTCTATTCTATTCCATTCCCATTCCCTATTCCTATTCCCTATTCCTATTCCCTATTCCTATTTTATTCTTATTCTTATTCTTATTCTTATTCTTATTCTTATTCTTATTCTTATTCCTATTCCATTCCCTATTCTATTCTATTCCATTCCCATTCCCATTCCCTATTCCCTATTCCTATTTTATTTTTATTCTTATTCTTATTCTTATTCTTATTCTTATTCCTATTCCATTCCTATTCCATTCCTATTCCATTCCTATTCCATTCCTATTCCATTCCTATTCCTATTCCATTCCCTATTCTATTCTATTCTATTCTATTCTATTCTATTCCATTCCCATTCCCTATTCCTATTCCCTATTCCTATTCCCTATTCCTATTCCTATTTTATTCTTATTCTTATTCTTATTCTTATTCTTATTCTTATTCTTATTCTTATTCTTATTCCTATTCCTATTCCATTCCTATTCCCATTCCATTCCCTATTCTATTCTATTCTATTCTATTCCATTCCATTCCATTCCCATTCCCATTCCCATTCCCTATTCCTATTCCTATTTCATTCTTATTCTTATTCCCTATTCCTATTCCTATTCCATTCCTATTCCCATTCCATTCCATTCCTATCCCTATCCCTATCCCTATCCCTATCCCTATCCCTATCCCTATCCCTATCCCTATCCCTATCCCTATGCCTATCCATTCCTATTCTATTCTATTCCCATTCCATTCCCATTCCCTAGTCCTAGTTCTATTCCTATTTTATTCTTATTCTTATTCCTATTCCATTCCCATTCCCATTCCATTCCATTCCTATTCCCATTCCATTCCATTCCATATTTTCTATTCTATTTATTCTATTCTATTCTATTCTATTCTATTCTATTCTATTCTATTCTATTCTATTCTATTCTATTCCTATTCCTATTCCTATTCCTATTCCTATTCCTATCCCTATCCCTATCCCTATCCCTATCCCTATCCTATTCCAGCCCAGCCCAGCCCAGCCCAGCCCAGCCCAGCCCATTCTGCTAAAGAGCTACATTTGGTGGGCCCTTGGCAGTGGGTTTTTTTCTGCTAGGGCCACCAACCTATGGAATATTTTTTCTGTGGCACCCACCACCCTATGGAATATTCTTCCCCTGAAATGCGGCTGGTTCTACCACTTTGGACTTTCTGAAGCTCCTTCGAAATCTCATGGTGTCTTGTGACACCTGGGGACGCCAAGGGATTTGTGAATTATTAAGGTGACTATGTTATTATCACCTCTTTGCTTACTACTCCTTCTTTTATTTATCCATTCATTTTTTTAAAATCTTGCCTCTTATTATTTTTGGTAAATAACTCAAGATGGAGAACATACCTAATACTCCTTCCTCCCTTATTTTCCCCGTACGACAACAACACTGTGAGACTGAGCCAGCTTTCATACCCAAGGCAGGACTAGAACTCACCGTCTCCTGGTGATTGGCTCAAAGTCACTCAGCTGTCTTTCATGCCTAAGGTGGGACTAGAACTCACTGTCTCCTGGTGATTGGCCCAGTCACCCAGCTGTCTTTCGTGCCTAAGGCGGGACTAGAACTCACTGTCTCCTGGTGATTGGCCCAAAGTCACTCAGCTGTCTTTCATGCCTAAGGTGGGACTAGAACGCACTGTCTCCTGGTGATTGGCCCAAAGTCACTCAGCTGTCTTTCATGCCTAAGGCGGGAGTAGAACTCACTGTCTCCTGGTGATTGGCCCAAAGTCACTCAGCTGTCTTTCATGCCTAAGGCGGGACTAGAACTCACTGTCTCCTGGTGATTGGCCCAAAGTCACTCAGCTGTCTTTCATGCCTAAGGCGGGAGTAGAACTCACTGTCTCCTGGTGATTGGCCCAAAGTCACTCAGCTGTCTTTCATGCCTAAGGTGGGACTAGAACTCACTGTCTCCTGGTGATTGGCCCAAAGTCACTCAGCTGTCTTTCATGCCTAAGGCGGGACTAGAACTCACTGTCTCCTGGTGATTGGCCCAAAGTCACTCAGCTGTCTTTCATGCCTAAGGCGGGAGTAGAACTCACTGTCTCCTGGTGATTGGCCCAAAGTCACTCAGCTGTCTTTCATGCCTAAGGTGGGACTAGAACGCACTGTCTCCTGGTGATTGGCCCAAAGTCACTCAGCTGTCTTTCATGCCTAAGGCGGGACTAGAACTCACTGTCTCCTGGTGATTGGCCCAAAGTCACTCAGCTGTCTTTCATGCCTAAGGCGGGAGTAGAACTCACTGTCTCCTGGTGATTGGCCCAAAGTCACTCAGCTGTCTTTCATGCCTAAGGCGGGAGTAGAACTCACTGTCTCCTGGTGATTGGCCCAAAGTCACTCAGCTGTCTTTCATGCCTAAGGCGGGACTAGAACTCACTGTCTCCTGGTGATTGGCCCAAAGTCACTCAGCTGTCTTTCATGCCTAAGGCGGGAGTAGAACTCACTGTCTCCTGGTGATTGGCCCAAAGTCACTCAGCTGTCTTTCATGCCTAAGGTGGGACTAGAACGCACTGTCTCCTGGTGATTGGCCCAAAGTCACTCAGCTGTCTTTCATGCCTAAGGCGGGACTAGAACTCACTGTCTCCTGGTGATTGGCCCAAAGTCACTCAGCTGTCTTTCATGCCTAAGGCGGGAGTAGAACTCACTGTCTCCTGGTGATTGGCCCAAAGTCACTCAGCTGTCTTTCATGCCTAAGGTGGGACTAGAACTCACTGTCTCCTGGTGATTGGCCCAGTCACCCAGCTGTCTTTCGTGCCTAAGGCGGGACTAGAACTCACTGTCTCCTGGTGATTGGCCCAAAGTCACTCAGCTGTCTTTCATGCCTAAGGTGGGACTAGAACGCACTGTCTCCTGGTGATTGGCCCAAAGTCACTCAGCTGTCTTTCATGCCTAAGGCGGGACTAGAACTCACTGTCTCCTGGTGATTGGCCCAAAGTCACTCAGCTGTCTTTCATGCCTAAGGCGGGAGTAGAACTCACTGTCTCCTGGTGATTGGCCCAAAGTCACTCAGCTGTCTTTCATGCCTAAGGCGGGACTAGAACTCACTGTCTCCTGGTGATTGGCCCAAAGTCACTCAGCTGTCTTTCATGCCTAAGGCGGGACTAGAACTCACTGTCTCCTGGTGATTGGCCCAAAGTCACTCAGCTGTCTTTCATGCCTAAGGCGGGACTAGAACTCACTGTCTCCTGGTGATTGGCCCAAAGTCACCCAGCTGTCTTTCATGCCTAAGGCGGGACTAGAACTCACTCTTTCCTGGTGATTGGCTCACAGTCAACCAACTGGCTTTCATGCCTAAGGTAGACTAGAACTCACTGTCTTCTGATTTGTAGCCTGCTGGTTGGGGAATTCTGGGAGTTGAAGTCCACAAGTCTTCAAGTTGCCAAATTGGGAGACCCCAGGACTCTTAAGGACCTTCAATGCAGCCTATCACCTTGCACGAATCCCTCTAAGGCAGAGATTTCTCGGGGAGGGATTCTGTGGGTATCCTTCCATTGAGGGATCCGGGAAGAGGGATCTGGAATGGCGTTCTTGGTAACAACCGCTCTCTTTGGAAAAGTTTACTTCCCAAGGCCAGGATGATTTCCACGCTACTAACCTTTTAAGAAGACTGCATGAATGAAGCTTTTGGCGTGGAAAAAAAAATCATAATTAGCCAAGAGAGGTAGGGTTTTAATGGGTGTTCATTGATTATTGGGATTGCTGGAAAGGTTTTTTATAATTGCAGGTTGCCTGGGGCAGTAACAAAGGCGCCTAAATGAATAAATGAATAATTCCCACCTTCTCCACCTACCAGTTGGTGGTTAGGAGCAGTTGGCCCCTTTTCAAGTTGGATGTCAAAACCTGTTATTTCCCACTCTGGAAATTAAACCAGTTCTGCTTTTAGTCGCTCACTTCAAAAGCAGTCAAAATTAAAAAGCCTTCACTTTAGACGACTTTACTTTGGGGTTAAAACCTGTAGCTCCCACCAGCTCAACGCCATCATTCTCGCAGGGAAGGCCAATAGGAAAAAAAATAGATATTTAGGGAAACAATTCAGCGTGCGTCGATGGTTTCCATTTCCAAACTGTTTGTTCCATGCTGGAAACTTTCTGAGTTGCGTGAAATCTCAGATTCCGTCCCCACCCACCACCCTACTCCGAAACCGCATGTCTTTTAGCAGGAAGGAAACATCCAAGATTTGACTGAATGGCAGAAGTTGGCGTAGGAAGGTTATTATTAGACTCACAGCTGGCAGGAAATAGATGCCCCACTCCCTTTTTTTTTGCTTTCTCTGAGCTGTCCCGCCAATCGATTATTCCAAGTCTGCAATTAGCTGACATCAGAACATTTCCGGGTTCCTAAAAAGGGAAGTTGGAGAAACCAGGGGGGAAAAAAAGGGGGCTGGTTGACCAAATGATAACCTCTTGAGAGATTTGGATCGTTTAAAAACAAAAGCAGATAATTGTGCAAAGAATGGCTAGATTGATCTGTTGGAAGAAATGTCCTTCTGGGTTCGGCTCCAAGTGGGGAAAAAGACACTGGAGACATGGAGGCTGCTTGGAAAGATGGTTTTAATGGTGGACAGGGCCACATGGCTTGAGTCCTGGACAGAAAAGGTGATCACATGCTTTAATGTTGGTGGAGAAGAAGAGAAGAAAGGACTGAGACGCTGAGTCCCTGGTTTTATCCCCTCTCTGGCCTTTGACCTTGAGCTTGTATTCTGATTGGTTGTCAGACTCCCATGGGGCCATGCAAGGGCAACTCTCTAGGCTGCGTTTTGAATCCAGGTTTGGTTGAGTTCTCAGATGCCATGTAGCGAGTTGGGTAAAGGGCCAATATTATCATGCCTTAATCCCATCACTCTGGAGCTGAAGGGGAGAACTCTTTATTATGTAAAGTGGACTAGCTCAGGCTTTAATGGCCCATTGACAAAGTGGGGCTGGGCAGGAAGCTGCAGGCAGCTATTCTGTCTTTTAAAACATGTTTCTTCCTTTTCACATCCAGAGAAATATTCTGTCTTTTCAATATTTCCTAGGATATTTCATTTTTTCTGGGAGAGGGCTGGGTGATAACTTCCTACAATAGGAAGGGCACTTTATTAAAAAAAAGAAACTGCAGTGTTTTGACTCCATTTGGTTATAAAACATCTTGTTTGGCATACTGGGAACATTTAGACAGCATTTTCTTCTAATATGGGACGTTGTTCTATCATAATTTTGTTTTGCTTTGCTTTTTCCTGTATGTGACAACAATATCCAACTTTAGACAGTAATTAGACCACTTTTTTATTTACTTTTTTAAAAACATTATATGTTTTTAAAATGCTTATCCCTTTTCCACAACCTCCCCTACATTTCAGCCTTCAATGAGATTACTTTGCAACTCAAAGTTTGAGAAACCACCCCAAGTGCCCTTCCTCCCACTATTTCAGACGAATATATGTGTGTGTGTGTGTGTGTGTTGTATTTGTGCTGATAAATAAATAAAGGGAGACTAGTATAGATCTATTTCAAGCTATTTAGCTCTCATCAGCTAGCCATACCCTTACTGGGATTCGAACCTGTGCTATATTACATCTTAGGCAGATGTCTTAACCATTAAGCCACAGGCCCTCCTCCTTATCAGCTGAAGCCAGGGAAGTAGGTATATATTTAGTGTCACAACCCTTGGTATGCCCCAATTATGGGAGGAAGCTAACTGCTTCCAATATATCTCTATCTCTATCTCTATCTCTATCTCTATCTCTATCTCTATCTCTATCTCTATCTCTATCTCTATCTCTATCTCTATCTCTCTATCTCTCTCTCTCTCTCTCTCTCTCTCTCTCTATCTATCTATCTATCTATCTCTATTATATCTATGTCTATGTCTATGTCTATGTCTATGTCTATGTCTATGTCTATGTCTATGTCTATGTCTATGTCTATGTCTATGTCTATGTCTATGTCTATGTCTAGATAGATAGATAGATAGATAGATAGATAGATAGATAGATAGATAGATAGATAGATAGATAGATAGATGGCTGTTTGTGTGTCAGGGGTGGGTTGTTGCTGGCATTACTGCCGGTTTGTTGCACATGTGCTTTGCGCATGCATGCACAGTTGCCTGTAATTTGCTCTGTGCATGCGTAGAACATTAAAAAAGGACTAAAAAACATGTCTGCAATGGCATAGGCAACCAGGATACCGGTTCGGGGATGTGGCCAGCCTGCCGTCCCTACCGGTTCGGCAACTCAGTTCTGATTTCCACTACCGGTTAGCCCGAACCGGTGCAAACTGGTAGCAACCCACCTCTGGTATATGTATGTTTCAGCATAACTCTGGAACGCATCGAACAATTTCAACCAAACTTGGTACACAGATGACTTACTCTCTGGAGAAAAATCCTGTGGGGTTAAGACACCCCTAACACCCTTGGGGGCGGGGGGGGGGTATTCTGTTAAGATACAGCCTGTTGTGCCTTAAAATGACTTCTACTGTACTGCTGTAAAATTGCACAGTGGAGCAATGGTAATGGCTTCACAGGACTCCATAAGGGGGCTCCTTCTGATAAGGGGGAAAATCAAACATTAGAAATTATGTTTGGTCCGGACATTTTCTCCCTATAAATAAATACTTGGGCAACACCAGGTTATCAAGTAGTTAAAAATATATTTTTTTAAAAAATACCTTTGCTCAGATTAAGTTAATTTCCATCTCCAGACTTTTGCCTTTTGATCACAGCTTTCTTCTTTTAAACGGGCAAATTTCACGGCCTTAAGTAGTTTGAAAACCCCTGACGTACGAACCTTTGCCTATTGCAAGCAAATCTTTGCACCTTGTTCTTGGAAAATGCTGAAGCAATACTCTTTGTCTCTGGCCGAATTCCCTCTCCCTTTTTTTCTTAAAAAATAGAAAGAAAGAAAACAGCAAATCTTGTTGGAGCAGGTCCCAAATTAACGCTGGCGAAGAACGCTTTCACTCCATTATAGTACCGCGAGCGCTACCCGATTTCTCTGAAGGCAGGGTGGCCTAGTTAGCAAAATCAATCATGCATTAGGGAAATATTTGTCCTGAAGTATTGATCTGCCCCAGGGAGCAACTTCAACCAAGAAAAGCTTCCAAAACAGAAGCACTTACTATTCCGTTGCTGTCTATGAGGAAGCAGAGAGCGAGCTCGTCTGCTTCCCATAGACAGCAATCGTATAGCAATAGCAATAGCAGTTAGACTTATATACCGCTTCATAGGCTTTCAGCCCTCTCTAAGCGGTTTACAGAGTCAGCATATCGCCCCCAACAACAATCCGGGTCCTCATTTTACCCACCTCGGAAGGATGGAAGGCTGAGTCAACCTTGAGCCGGTGAGATTTGAACCGCTGAACTGCAGATAACAGTCAGCTGAAGTGGCCTGCAGTACTGCACCCTAACCACTGCGCCACCTCGGCTCTAATTGGGGAGGGGTTCAAAGCTCCAAATGGAAATATCCCCCATCCCTTCCACTACAGCAATTAGTAATCCTTGATTTATGATCACAATTGTGTGCCCAACATTTCCATTGCTAAGCGAGACAGGTGTTAAGGAGCCCCATTTTATGACAGTTGTTAAGTGACTAACTGCAGCTGTTAAGTTAGTAACATGGTTGCTAATGGGTTTCTGTTGACTCTGTTTGTCAGAGAAGCAAAGATAAACATATCTTCACAATAATAAGCGAATCGATTGTCTCCTGCAAACTCCACTCCCCTTTCGCTCCTCTTTTATTTCCTCTGGGAGGGGCCATTCACCAGCCACCTGTGGCCTTACTCCCAAGTCGATTCCTGTTCTTTAGCTGTTCCCTTCGTCTGGCAATTCTGCACATGTGCACACTGGGAACAGGCTCCAGCTGTTCCTCTGCCTCACTGATGTCTGACTCTGAAGGCAGCTGATAACTGGTATACGGCCCTGGACCCCTCTCTGCCTCCGACACAGAACCCTCGGCCGAGCCTTCCCCAGACTCCAGGACTGGCCCAGGTTCCTCCCCAAACTCCTCACTGTCCGAGTCTGCCGCCAGTTCTTTTGGCAGCTGGCGGGCCACAACAAGAAGAAGGAAGTTGTGTTGGATATGTTCACCACCTTTGAGTTATTTGTGAAAATAATAAAGGCGGGATACAAACAAACAGTCAAAAGTTTTTAGAGAAGCTGGTTTTCAACTCTTCAATAACTCATCCAGGCGCTTGGTCAGATCAGCCAAGAGAATTGGGCAAGGATTTTGATTCAAAGAGGCGAGACAAAGATTTGGAAATTCCATCTCTTCTCTGAATCAAATCTCTACCAACCCCCAACCAGGAAGAGACAATATAAATTCAGGTCAAATGCATAAAAGTCCAAACTTGGAGGCTTCTGATTTCATAGCCCAAGACTGACTATCAAATATATTTTTTAAAAAAATAATAGCGGGTAGTAATTTAGACGTTGGCTATGTCTAGTTTAATGAAAAGGAGGAACTAGGGATGACAGGATAGCAATATTCCAATGTTTAAGGGGCTTCCCCAAAGAAGAGGGAGTCAAGCTATTTGTCAGCCTCTGCTTTGCTGCTGCTTCGGCTGCCATTGAAACGGGGAGGGGATTACTAATTGTGCTGGAGGAAGATTCTGGAATTCTGCTGCCTGTCTGACTGCGCATGCGGAGGAGGTTTCCCGCCAAGGCCAACGGCACCGACATTCCATCTGGGTGATGCCTTTCGAAGTTATCTCTCACCTGACACTTGGGAGAATTATGATTGGACTGTGCATGGGATGCCAAGGGGTGGGGAATGGGTTATACAATATATCCCTCGCTTTCGCGCCTAAATAATCAGTCTTCGCTTTGCTACGCTTCTAATCATTTATAATTAGTAAAAGTACATTTGATTTCTATCAATGGACTCTCGTGGTTTTCTTTCCTAATTATTCAATGAAGGAGTGCTGACACTATTCTCCAAAGCACCTGAAGGCAGGGCAAGAAGCAACAGGTGGACACTAATCAAGGAGAGAACCAATCTAGACACAAGGAGAAAATTTCTGACACAACAATTAATCAGAGGAACAACTTGACTTCTTCAGAAGTTGTGGGTGCTCCAAATCTAGAGATTTTTTTTAAAGAAGAGACTGGACAGCCATTTGTCCAGAATGGTATAGGGTCTCAAGCTTGAGCTGGATTAGAAGACCTCCAAAGTCCTTTCCAGCCCTATTATTCTATGTTTATGTTCTACTATCTATCTATCTATCTATCTATCTATCTATCTATCTATCTATCTATCTATCTATCTATCTATCTATCTATCTATCTATCTGGCTCTCTCTCTGTGTGTGTGTGTGTGTGTTTCAGCATAACTTTGGAATGCCTCGAGCAATTTCAACCAAACTTCATACACAGATGACTTAGCAATAGCAGTTAGACTTATATACCGCTTCATAGGGCTTTCAGCCCTCTCTAAGCGGTTTACAGAGTCAGCATATCGCCCCTACAGTCTGGGTCCTCATTTCACCCACCTCAGAAGGATGGAAGGCTGAGTCAACCTTGAGCCGGTGAGATTAGAACCGCTGAACTGCAGATAACAGTCAGCTGAAGTGGCCTGCAGTACTGCACCCTAATCACTGCGCCACCTCGGCTCTTACTCTCTGGAAACAAATACTGTGGGGGTAAGATACCTCGGGGGGGGGGGTGTTCTGTTAAGATAAATCCTGTTGTGCCTTAAAATGGCTTCTACTCCACCACCGTAAAATGGCTTCTACTGTACAGTGCTGTGGAGTTGCCATGGTAACAGCTTCACAGTATTCCACAAGGGGGCTCCCTCTGGTAAGGGGGACAATCCAACATTAGAAATTACGTTTGGTCCAGACATTTCCCCCCCTATAAATAAATACCCGGGCAATGCAGGGTTATCCACCATATAAAATAAAATCCATTCCTGGAACTATCATCTGAATTTATCTGGAAATGAGAGGGAAAGTCTTTCTTTTCCAAACCAGCTACCAGTTTCTTTTACATTAAACTGTAGGTGTATTATTAATATGAAGATTGATTTGGTTTCTCTACGCTTTTTCCCTCTGTCACTCTCGCCTCAGCTTCGTCTTGCCCGGAGCTTCTAAATTTTCAATTAAGTATGTCTCCTCAGAGGCTGCATTGCTCAGTCTTTGAAAATAAGGCTGCAATAATATTTAATTGATTAAGGGAACCAACAGATTCGTTCAGCCACTGTATTCCACCCCCCCACCCCCCGAAATATAAGTCAGGGTGGAAAAAGTTGAGAGCAAAATGCTCACCTGTTAGGCCTGCCGCCATCTTTTCTTTCGGATCTTTGGCCCGCCACCCTTTCTATTATTCTACTACGCATTGTGGGAAAATGGGAGGAGGGATTGCATGGAGTTAGATGGTACGTAGCCATAACAATATTCTTTCTAGAAAGCCAAGGTCATCCTTTGCACCTCTGCACCTGACCGGAACTGGATGGGTGGAAGCTGCCAGTGTGGCAGTGGGAGATTGGGCCATGGGATGGACTTGTGGGTGGGTGTGTAGGGGGCAAGATCTTGAACTTTCAGCTGGGTGGGAAAAAGAAACAAATAAATAAAAATTCCAAATAGATGTTAATCTTTGCAACTTGGGCCTTCTGCTCTCCAATCATAAGCAGGACATCTTGCTGGTCTCTTCCGCTGATTTCAAATTGAATTTGGTCATCAAAGCTCATCAATCTCCTTTGTTCTGCATCCGTGGTTGAAACACACAGTCGAACGATTTTGCCACATGAAAGGGTGACACTTGGAGTCTTTTTAATTGATCACATTCAATGCATTGATTGCATCGCGTTATCTCAGCACACCATGAATCCAAACTATGCAATCACGCTTAGCTACCCTTGAGTGTGGAGTTTCAATCTGTTGCTATCCTGTCCGGTGTTTTGAAGGGTGCTTGAGGACATAATGGAGGTGTCCGAGCCCAAGGCAAAGTATTGCTCAAAGTTCCGATTTATGAAGAGAGACATGTTGGCACATCTGGGGAAACCCGAATCTGAAAGCTTCCCGGTTTTCCCCACCCAGTTGAAAGTTCAATATTTTGCCCCCACACCCACAAGTCCATCCCATGGTCCAATCTTCCACTGCCACGCTGGCAGCTTCCACCCATCCAGTTCCGGTCAGGTGCAGAGACAAAGGATGACCTTGGCTTTCTAGAAAGAATGTTGTTATGGCTACATAGCATCTAACTCCATACAATCCCTCCTCCCATTTTCCCACAATAGAAAAAAAGCACAGTAGAATAATAGAAAGTGTGGCAGACCAAAAGATCCGAAAGTAAAGATGGGTGCAGGCCTGACAGGAGGAACTTCAAAAGAGAGAATCAGCCTTGCAGCTTAAACAAGAGATTTTGGAGGCGGGTGGAATTTGCCATTTTATAATGAGATGACCATTTTTTAAATATATATATAAAGGTTTTCGTGTGTCGTGTACCAGTTAGTCTTGGCTTCTGGCCACTGACCAGACCAATACCTGCCATTTTCTTGGCAAGATTTCAAACATTTCCAGGTTTGCCTTGGCCTTTTTTTTCTCCCAGATTTGAAAGAGAGAGAGAGAGAGAGGGAGGGAGGGAGGGAGGGAGGGAGGGAGGGAGAGAGAGAGAGAGAGAGACCCAAGGCCATGCAGCTGCCTTTGTGCCTAAGGTAGAACTAGAACTCCCGGTATCCCAATTTGTAGTGTGCTGCCTTAATGACAAGACCAAATACCAGAACCGAATTGGACCTTATATAAAGCATCCACATCTACTGAGAAAGATACACAGCAAATAATAATAATAATAATAATAATAATGAGAAGAGATATGCCAATTTGTTCTGCCTATATTGTAAGCCAAGGTCGGGTTAATGATAGCCATTGAATAAGCTACCAGGGGTTACCTTTTCTTTAAATAAACAAACCGATGTATTTCTTTAACTAGGACACAGGGTATTTGTATGCCAAGACAACTAGAAACAGAAACTGGTCTTTGTGTTTTCGGGGCTCTGGCATGCACGAAGATCAACTGGCTGGCGCACATGCATGCACTGGAAACCAGTGAGCAGCTGGTGATGGCGCATGTGCCCACAGAGAGGGCTCTGGGTGCCATCATTGCTTTAGTATCTGAATTGCATAGGGAATTGGCTTTCTTGGCTGAGAGTCATGGAAATCGTAGATCCAAGACTGGAAAGCAACAGATTCAGTGGTGGGATTCAATTTTTTAAAATTACCGGCTCTGTGGGTGTGGCTTGATGGGTGTGGTGTGGCTTGGTGGGCGTGGCAGGGGAAGGATACTGCAAAATCCCCATTCCTTCCCGATCAGCTGGGACTTGGGAGGCAGAGAATAGATGAGGGCGGGGCCAGTCAGAGGTGGTATTTACTGGTTCTCCGAATTACTCAAAATTTTTGCTACCGGTTCTTCAAACTACTCAAAATTTCCACTACCGGTTCTCCGAAGTACTCAAAATGTCTGCTACCGGTTCTACAAAGTACTCAAAATTTCTGCTACCAGTTCTCCGAAGTACTCAAAATTTCTGCTACCGGTTCTCCGAAGTACTCAAAATTTCTGCTACCGGTTCTACAAAGTACTCAAAATTTCTGCTACTGGTTCTCCGAAGTACTCAAAATTTCTGCTACCGGTTCTCCGAAGTACTCAAAATTTCTGCTACCGGTTCTACAAAGTACTCAAATTTTCTGCTACCGGTTCTCCGAAGTACTCAAAATTTCCACTACCGGTTCTCCGAAGTACTCAAAATTTCTGCTACCGGTTCTACAAAGTACTAAAATTTCTGCTACCAGTTCTCCGAAGTACTCAAAATTTCTGCTACCGGTTCTCCGAAGTACTCAAAATTTCCGCTACCAGTTCTCCAAACTACTCAAAATTTCCGCTACCGGTTCTCCGAAGTACTCAAAATTTCCGCTACCGGTTCTCCGAAGTACTCAAAATTTCCGCTACCGGTTCTCCGAAGTACTCAAAATTTCCACTACCAGTTCTCCAAACTACTCAAAATTTCCGCTACCGGTTCTCCGAAGTACTCAAAATTTCCGCTACCGGTTCTCCGAAGTACTCAAAATTTCCGCTACCGGTTCTCCGAAGTACTCAAAATTTTCGCTACCAGTTCTCCAAACTACTCAAACTTTCCGCTACCGGTTCTCCGAACTACTCAAAATTTTCGCTACTGGTTCTCTAAGAACTGGTCAGAACCTGCTGAATACCCCCTCTGAACAGATGATCTTATTAGCTCTTATTCTCGTCAGGATAATGCAGCTTCCCAGTTGTGTGACTTCAGCACCCCGAATTCTTACCAAAGCTTATTCCGATTAGGAATCGTGGGAATTGACGTCTCCACATTTGGAGGATGACTTGACTGAGAAATGCCAGAATAAGGCACACACATCCCTGGGAGCTCTCTGTAGTGCTGAAGGGACCATGCTAATCGGCTTCCTGTTTGCTAGTAATGTCTTTCCATCGATTTCCTCTCTCCAACACTTAAAAACTCAATTTTTGGTTTATACCAGGGAGGCCAAATCTTGGCAGCTTTAAGAGTTCTGGCTGGGGAATTCTGAGAGTTGAGAGTCCACAGGTCTCAAAGTTGCCAAGATTGGACATCCCTGATTTATCTAATCTTTTCCACTCTGGAAGGCCTACCAGAAATCTTCTGGAGTCAAGGACACTTGCTTATCTGTTTTGCTTCGTTATTTTATCCAGCGTGCCATCATTTTGGAGGTTGGGGGTTTTCTTTCCATCACCACCACTACAAGACCACCTTGGAAGTAAAGCTGCGTAGAATAACAAACTTGGAAGGTCATCTAGTCCAACCCCATACTCAAGCAGGAGACCCTGCACCAGGGATGGCGAACCTTTCAGGCACAGACTGCCCAAGGTGCATGCATGCACCCAAACTGCAAACCGTGGGCACATGTGCACGCCCCATGTGTGTGTGGCAGAGACCCGAAGACCAGGCAGCCTGTGGGAAGCATGCATGCATGCACAACAGAGACCCTCCCCCAAAAAAAGCTGGGGCGATGGCACGTGTGCCCACAGAGAGAGTTCTGCATGCCACCTCTGGCCCATGTGCCATACGTTTGCCACCACTGCCCTACACCATTTCTGACAGATGGCAGTCCAGTCTCTTCTGGAGAGCTTCCAGTGATGAAGCTCCCACAACTTTTGAATGCATGCTGTTCCATTGGTTGATTGTTCTCACTGTCAGAAAAAATTCTCCTTATTTCTAGGTGTCAGCCTCTGCTTTGCTGCTGCTTCGGCTGCCATTGAAACGGGGAGGGAGGGCATGGTATTTGGGAGGGGTTTACTAATTGTGCTGGAGGAAGATTCTGGAGTTTCTACTGCCCGTCTTACTGCGCATGCAGAGGAGGTTTCCCGCCAAGGCCAACGGCACCGACATTCCATCTTGGTGATGCCTTTCGAAGTTATCTCGCACCTGACACTTAGGAGAATTATGATTGGACTGTAACTGGGATGCCAAGGGGTGGGGAATGGGCTATTCTATATATCATTCGCTTTCGCGCCTAAATAATCAGTCTTCGCTTTGCTACGCTTCTAATCATTTATAATTAGTAAAAGTACACTTGATTTCTATCAATGGACTCTCGTGGTTTTCTTTCCTAATTATTCAATAAAGAGGTGCTGACACTAGGTGCTTCAGGTGCTTTGAAGAATAGCTTGACCCCCTCCTCTCTGTGGCAGCCCCTCAAATATTGGAAGGCCACTATCATGTCTTCATTGGTCCTTCTCTTCACTAGACTAGCCATGCCCAGTTCTTGCAACCGTTCTTCGTATGTTTTAGCCTCCGGTCCCCTAATCATCTTTGTTGTCCCCTAATCATCTAGTCCAACCCCCAGCCCAAGCAGGAAACTCTACACCATTTCTGACAGATGGCACTCCAGTCTCTTCTTGAGAGCTTCCAGTGATGAAGCTCCCACAACTTCCGAAGGGAACTTCTGTTCTATGGGTTGATTGTTTTGACTGTCAGGAAATTCCTCCTTATTTCCAGGTTGAATCTCTCCTTGTTCAGTTTCCATCCATTGTTCCTTGTCCGGCCTTTGGGTGCCTTGGAGGATAGCTTGACCCCCCCCTCTCTATGGTAGCCCCTCAAATATTGGGAGGCCACTATCATGTCTTCCCTAGTGCTTCTCTTCACTAGACTAGCCAGGCCCAGTTCCTGCAACCGTTCATCGTAGGTTTGAGCCTTCAGGCCTTTGATCATCTTAGATAGATTCGGATTAACAGAGTCGGAAGGGACATCGGAGGTCATCTAGTCCAACCCCCACCCAAGCTGGAGACCCTACATCATTTCTGACAGATAGCAGTTCAGTCTCTTCTTGAAAGCCTCCAGTGATGAAGCTCCCACAACTTCTAAAGGAAACTTCTGTTCCATGGGTTGATGGCTCTCACTGAGAGATAATTTCTCCATATTTCCAGGTCGAATCTCTCCTTATTCAATTTCCATCCATTGTTCCTTGTCTGGCCTTCAGGTGCCTTGGAAAATATATTGACCTCCTCCTCCTCTCTGTGGCAGCCCCTCAAATATTGGAAGACCGCTATCATGTCTCCCCTGGTCCTTCTCTTCACTAGACTAGCCATGCCCAGTTCTTGCAACTGTTCTTGGTGTGTTTTAGCCTCCAGGCCCCTGATGGTTATCTTTGTTGCTCTTCTCCAGGCTGGGATTGAAAATTTTTAGCAACTGGTTCTCTGCCCGGATGGTGGGTGGGCATGGCCAGGGGGCCTGGCCAACTCGGCCTCCTGCACCACGGTCGGGGAGGCCCATTTTTCGCCCACCCCAGACTCCAGAGGCTTTCTTCAAGGCTCCAGGAGGGCAAAAACTGCCTCCCCCAGGCTTCGGAGGCCCTCCGGAGGCAAGAAACAGGTCCGTTTCCAGACCTCCTGAACTTTCGCCCTCCCAGAGCCTCCGTGCAGGCATGCCATTACCTGTCATGATAAGCGGGCAGCATGGAGACTCCTGGGAGGGATGGGGTGGGCGGGGCCAGCCAGTCCTGCCAACTACCGGTTCGGCAAACCAGATGCAAAATTAGCATCCAGTTTACCCGAACCAATCCGAATCGACCAAATCCCACCCCTGCTCTTCTCTGCACCCTTTATAGCATCCCAACATCTTTTTCATAGTGTGGTAACCAAAACTGGATGCCGCCTTCTAGCTGTGGTCTTACTAAGGCTTTATAGAGTGCAGGGGTGGGTTCCTGCCAGTTCTAACCTCTTCTGTAGAAGAAGGTGCCACAAATCTACCATGCCGTTTAGAACCGGTTCCAGTTCCCTCCCCCCGCCCGTCCGCACATCATCAAGATGAAGAGCGAGAGGAGGAATTCTGGGAGTTGAAGTCCACAAGTCTTAAAGCTGTCGAGTTTGAACACCCCTGGGGGGGGGGTTCTAAAGGGTTAGGGGTGCAAGAGTCTTGTAACTTGACAGCTTTAAGACTTGCACACTTCAATGCCAGAGTTTCTGAGCCAACATGACTGGAGGAGGAATTCTGGGAGTTGAAGTCCACAAGTCTTAAAGCTGTCAAGTTTGAACACCCTTGGGTTTTTTTTTCTAAAGGGTTAGGGGTGCAAGGGCCTTGTAACTTGACAGCTTTAAGACTTGCACACTTCAATGTCAGAGTTCCTGAGCCAACATGACTGGAGGAGGAATTCTGGGAGTTGAAGTCCACAAGTCTTAAAGCTGTCAAGTTTGAACACCCCTGGGTTTTTCATTCTAAAAGGTTAGGGGTGCAAGGGTCTTGTAACTCGACAGCTTTTAAGACTTGCACACTTCAATGCCAGAGTTCCTGAGCCAACATGACTGGAGGAGGGATTCTGGGAGTTGAAGTCCACAAGTCTTAAAGCTGTCAACTTTGAACACCCCTGGGGTCTTTTTCCCTAAAGGGTTAGGGGTGCAAGAGTCTTGTAACTTGACAGCTTTAAGACTTGTGTGCTTCAAATGCCAGAGTTTCTGAGCCAACATTTTGGTTGCTAAGCAAGAGCGTTGTTAAGTGAGTTTCACCACAGTTTACAAGTTGGCCACGCCCACCCAGTCACATGGCCGGCAAGCCACTCCCACCTGGTCACATGGCCAGCAAGCCACTCCCACAAAGCAGGCTACACCTACAGAAGAAGTTCTAAAATTTTTTGAAACCCACCACTGATAGAGTGGTATTTTTATCTCACGTGATCTTGATTGAATCCCTCTGTTAATGCAACTTAGGATTGCACTGGCTTTTTTTGGCTGCTGGTGCACACCGCTGGCTCATTCCTGTGGCCACACCTGGCTCTTATTTTACATTTCTAGAGCTCTGCTGTGCTGGGAAGGATTTCAAAAGGGGTGGGGGGGGGAGAAGGTGTTTTAAGATGGCAAGAAAAAACAGATTGAGTGGAAAGAGCGAGACAGCATAATAGGTGCTTGCCAGCGAAGGAAATCAAAGGTCAGGCTTGATGGTTTAGCATTTCCACACTTTTTACACCCCAAAGCTTTTATCTTGCTTTTCCAAATCCTTTAAGCACAGCCAGTTCTCTTTGATCTCTTCTCACCTGAGCAGCGTGGAGATTCAAAGGAACTTTGAAAGAGTAAGTAGTCCTTAATTTACTGAGAAATTTAATGCACCAGCCCCAGTGTAAAATAGAAAGGCCCTCTCAAAAAGCAGGCTGAATATTGTGACATGACAGGAAAATACATCCTTGCGGGATGTCAAACACAATTCCAAAATTGTATTTCAAGGCAACACGCCATGTTTTTTTTGTTTTTTTTTTATGAAAAGCCTACTTATCAAGGTCAGAAAGAATTGGCAGGAGTTTTGAGTTCACCAACTCCCCGTGAGGCAAGATGGTAAACAAAATGCGAAGCGGGGAGAATCGGAAATTATTTAACTGCCCCCTTTTTTTTCTTTTGGCAGATTTTCTACGTACCTCTGACTTAGCGAGGTCTTGAAACGCTTGAGCTGGCTCGGAGTTACAGACAAAACTCTTCCCCACGGGGGTTTTGGATGAAGAAATAACAAAACAGTGGCTCACGCTACCCACTCCTTTCTTTTGAAAATACGAAATTTAGCTGGACCATGTCCTTCCTTGAGCAAAAACCCAAATCTGAAATAGCTGGAGAGGGTAATAATAATAGCAATAACAGTAGACTTATATACCGCTTCATAGGCCTTTCAGGCCTCTCTAAGCGGTTTACAGAGAGTCAGCATATTGCCCCCAACAACAATCTGGGTCCTCATTTTACCCACCTCGGAAGGATGGAAGGCTGAGTCAACCCTGAGCCGGTGAGATTTGAACCGCTGAACTGCTGATCTAGCAGTCAGCCTGCAGTGCTGCATTTAACCACTGCGCCACCTTGGCTCTACTTCAGGGACTAATTTCCCAGCTTCAGATTGTTTATGTTTCATGAATGAACGAATAGGTATTATCAAGGTTATAAATGGAAGCCTTACACCCTTGGCTTAATTTTGTTTGCTTTTTATTCATTCAGTTTCTGTTAGAGGAAAGAAAGGACGACCTGTTTGATGTTATACAACACAATAGCAGAGTTGGAAGGGACCTTGGAGGTCTTCTAGTCCAATCCCCCTGTTCAGGCAGGAAACCGTATACCGTTCCAGACAAATGGCTATCCAGCATCTTCTTAAAGACTTCCAGTGTTGGGGCATTCACAACTTCTGGAGGCAACTTCTGTTCCACTGATTAATTGTTTTAACTGTCAGGAAGTTAGAATATAGAATATAGAATTAAAAGAGAAAATAGAGTAGAGTATAATGGAATGGAATGATATAAGGAATAGAGTATTATAGAGTAGAGTAGAATAGAATTAGAATATAGAATTAGAATAGAAAATATAATAGAGTATAATGGAATGGAATGGAATAAGGAATAGAGTAGAAAAGAGAAGAGTAGAGTAGAGTAAAAGAGAAGAGAATAACAGAATTGAAAGGGACCTTGGAGGTCTTCTAGTCCAACCCCCTGTTCAGGCAGGCAACCCTACACCACTTCAGACAAATGGATATCCAACAGCTTCTTAAAGACTTCCAGTGTTGGCGCATTCACAACTTCTGGAGGCAACTTCTGTTCCACTGATTAATTGTTCTGACTGTCAGGAAATTCCTCCTTAGTTTTAAGTTGCTTCTCTCCTTGATTAGTTTCCACCCATTGCTTCTTGTTCTGCCCTCAGGTGCCTTGGAGAATAGTTTGACTCCCTCTTCTTTGGGGCAGCCCCTGAGATATTGGAAGACTGCTATCCTGTCTCCCCTAGTCCTTCTTTTCATTAAACTAGACATACC
The DNA here is from genome assembly GCF_051295495.1 of Thamnophis sirtalis. Taxonomy (NCBI): domain Eukaryota; kingdom Metazoa; phylum Chordata; class Lepidosauria; order Squamata; family Natricidae; genus Thamnophis; species Thamnophis sirtalis. Next base: position 19,506 of record NW_028261442.1, read on the forward strand.
CAGTTCCTGCAACCGTTCTTCATGTCTTCCCCTCCAGTCCCCTAATCCTCTTTCTTGCTCTTCTCTGCCCTCTTTCTAGAGTCTCCACATCTTTTCTACATCGTGGCGACCAAAACTGAATGCAGGATTCCAAGTGTGGCCTTACCAAGGCCTTATAAAGTGGTATTAATGTTCTAGGATTAATACGTATATTTTGATCAACCCTGTACCTATAAAGGAGATTAACAGATTATCAGTCTTTTTTTTGGTCAGCTTAACGGAAGAAACTTACATCTGTTTCGTATCTTGTTGTGGGTTTTTTTACCTGGAGGAACTGGTTAATCAGCTGCTTGCTATAGATCGATTCTTTAGGTCAGTGATGGCTAATCTTTTTGTGGTCACATGCTGAAAGCGCACGCATGCGTGTGCCCGCACCCATAATTCACCTCCGATATCTCAGGGGCTGCTACAAAGAAGAGGGAGTCAAACTATTCTCCAAAGCACCTGAGGGCAGGACAAGAAGCAATGGGTGGAAACTAATCAAGGAGAGAAGCAACTTAGAACTGAGGTGAAATTTCCTGACAGTGAGAACAATTAATCAGTGGAACAGAAGTTGACTCCAGAAGTTGTGAATGCCCCAACACTGGAAGTCTTTAAGAAGATATTGGATAACCATTTGACTGAAGTGGTGGAGGGTTTCCTGCCTAAGCAGGGTGTTGGACTAGAAGACCTCCAAGGTCCCTTCCAACTTTGTTATTCTATTCTGTTCTATTTGTCCCTCCCTTCTAGCACTGATGATGTTCCCTAGTTGGGTCATGAAACGTCTGCAAGAAAACAACCAAGCTCAGAGGGCACCAAGGACCCCACAGTCCTCCTCCTCCCTCCTAGCACTGATGCTGTTACCTAGTTGGGTCACGAAACACCTGCAAGGAAACAACCAAGCTCAGACAGCATTAAAGACCCCCCACAATAATAGGCTAAGCCCCTTTTCCAGACGGCTGCAGTGCATTCCTAGGGAGGGAGAGTTTTAAACCATGGTGTTCCCATGGAAACGTATGACCTGCATCTTCCTTAGCGACAGATGGGTCTGACCAGAAGGTGCTATCGACTCTACACCATCGAAAGCGGCCCTTCTTCCGCTATTATCTCTACCATCTCCAATGCCCAAATCTAATGTTCTTTTTTTTAAATAAATACATCTGTATTTTCATCTCTTCTCAAGGAGCAAATGTCCCCTCTTCCCCTCTTCTCCCCCCAACCCACTAATTTATTTGCAACCACTCATTCAGGACAGATTGGAAAAATGGTATCTCTAGCAGAGTCATGGAGGGGCTTAAAGAGATTAACTCAGCTGCAATCCAGCTTTCCGTTCCTTGGGTATTTAGCACAGGTTCCCAGCGCTGCGCGTTAAACTCACGGAAGCGTGAAATTTGCAGCGTTACTGGAGCAGCCCCCACAGTAGCTATGCCCCCGATGGCGAAACTATGGCATGCGTCCCACAGGTGGCAAGTGGAGCCATATTTTATGGCATACCAGCCGTCAGGTCCGGAACATATGCACCAGGGGTGGGTTTCAACCGGTTCGCGGCGGTCCCTGCGAACCAGTTGGTCGGCGAACCCGGAAGTAAGTAACTTCCGGGAACGGCGAAGGGCGCACCTGCCCGCCCGCGCTCCTTACCCGGTTTTGACAAGTTCTGCGCTTCCACGCATGCGCAGGACGCATACAGCGCCTGCGCGATCCTCCAGGAGCAGCGGAGCATCACACAGACGCTAGTACGCATGAGTGCGCCGCCAGACCTGTTCCAACCGAACCGGTTGGAACAGGGCGAGAAACCCACCCCTGATATGCACGTGCCGGCCAGCTGATTTTTGGCCTTCCGGAGAGCCGGTGGAAGCTGTTTTCGCCCTCCCCAGCAATGTTCCCTCTAATTTTTTTTCAGTGTGAGCAAAAAAGTATCGTGTTTGAGCGGCATATTTTCATGCCTGAGCACCTGAATTTTTTTCACAGATGTCACCTAAGACAACAACGAAATCAGTATTATTTGAAACTCAAAGTTATGTTTATTCAAGGTACCCGCTTAATTGAAAATGTTATGTAATATCAGTATCACTTAACAACGGTCCTGCTTAGCAACCAAAATGTGGGCTCAGAAAGTCTGGCATTTGAAGCATGCAAGTCTTAAAGCTGTTGTTACAAGATCCTTGCACCCATAACCTCCAGAAAGCCTCCAGAGCCTGGGGTGGGATCGTGCACACATGTGTTGGGGGGGGGGTGTTGCACGCGCATGCACAGGTGGGCAGGGAGTATTGCATTGGCATGGGGATGTGTGCGCATGCAATAATGCACGCACACACAATTTTGGCATGCCATAAGAAAAAGGTTCACCGTCACTGAGCTATTCCATCTTAAGGCAGGTTCAAGTGAAGAGTAGAAAGGTAGATCAGGGCTCCACAAACTTTCGGACCTCAGGGACCACAAAATTCAAGAGCCGAGGTGGCGCAGTGGTTAGGGTGCAGTACTGCAGGCCACTTCAGCTGACTGCTATCTGCAGTTCAGCGGTTCTAATCTCACCGGCTCAAGGTTGACTCAGCCTTCCATCCTTCCGAGGTGGGTGAAATGAGGACCCAGACTGTGGGGGTGATATGCTGGCTCTGTAAACCGCTTAGAGAGGGCTGAAAGCCCTATGAAGCGGTATATAAGTCTAACTGCTATTGCTATTGCTATTCATAATTCTAAACCCCGCGGACCACTAATATGATCAGCCTAAGGACCGGCTGGGTGGGCGTGGCTAGGTGGTCATGTGACTGGAGGGGCGTCAGTGGTGGGTTTCTGCCGGTTCGCACCGGATCGGGCGAACCGGTTGGTGAATTTTACCGATCCGGTGAGAGGAGGTCCGACCGGTGGACCTGGAAGTAGCAATAGCAATAGCAGTTAGACTTATATACCGCTTCATAGGGCTTTCAGCCCTCTCTAAGCGGTTTACGGAGTCAGCATATCGCCCCCAACAACAATCCGGGTTCTCATTTTACCCACCTCGGAAGGATGGAAGGCTGAGTCAATCTTGAGCCGGTGAGATTTGAAGAGCCGAACTGCAGAACTGCAGTCAGCTGAAGTAGCCTGCAGTGCTGCATTTAACCACTGCGCCACCTCGGCTCTTCCGGAACACCTGCCTTGGCCCTGTCGCTCGCTCGCCCATCGCAGCTCGCTCACTCCCCCGCCCGTCCGCGCTAAACTAGGCTAGCCCAGCCCGCCGCTCACTGATTGGCTAGAGTCAATGCCCTATCGTGCGCCAAAAGCGGGGGGAAGCCTCTGGAGGGTGAAAAATGGCCTTAGAACAGTGTTTCTCAACCTTGGCAACTTGAAGATGTCTGGACTTCAACTCCCAGAATTCCCCAGCCAGCATTCGCTGGCTGGGGAATTCTGGGAGTTGAAGTCCGGACATCTTCAAGTTGCCAAGGTTGAGAAACACTGCCTTCGAAGAAGGCTGGTCAGCCGTCAGCATATGCGCGCTGGAGGTGACAGGGCAATACCTCGCATGCCCTAACACGCGTGTATATAGTGTCCTTCTTGAGCACAGGGCTGGACTAGAAGACCTCCAAGGTCCCTTCCAGCTCTATTCTGGTTGATTGCTTTGGAGTGAAAAAAAATATCATCAAGTTTGGTTTTTTCCAGCCATCGATGGACATTTTTAGGAAGGTTTCCCCCCCCCCCCCCCATGTTCCGAAACGATCCAAGGAAGGGAGCAATTCGTTAACAGAGAGGAAAACCCAGATCGGTTTTTGCCTGAGGCTGGGGGATGGGCAGAAAACAAACGACATCAAAGCCTTTTGAAAGTCAACAGTGGATTTGCTGGGGGGGGAAAAATCAGCCCGAGATGAGCATATAATGAAGCGAAGCTGCCAAGTTTGCAATTCAATCGGAGAAGCCCTTTCTCCCTTCCTGACTGGATCAAAATGGGCGACATTAAGGCTTTTGACCACCGGAGGGCAACCTGGAGCAACTCTGGGAAGAAGTCAAATTGCTTTCAAGACTTTAATTAGGCCAAGTTTTCTTTGGGAAAAAAAAAATACAATGGGGTTTGTGCTGGAAAAAGACTGCAGGATTATAATTTATAACGTAGAAAACAGAAGGGGGCAGGGAGCCAAGATTTATGCCTGCGGAGACATTATTCAGATCGCTCCCAAGATAATATATATATATATTTTACTAAACGTTTCCAATAGCTGTCAAACCTAATTGTGCGCAATAAAATGTCCGCGCATGAGCTCGGCGATGGGATTAAGGGGGTGCCATGATGTAGGCATTGGAATCTCCTTGAACAGGGGTATCAAACTGGGTTTCTTCAAGGGCTGGGTCAGGTTCGTAGTTCTCCATGCAAGGCCTCCCCACCAACGGCCCGGTTTTGGCTGGCAGGAGGCTGCCTGAGCCCGTCCAGGCTGAAAAAATAGGGTGCAGGAGAGCTGCAGGAGAGCCCCCCCATGCCCCTTTTGGCCGGCAGAGGCCTGCAGGAGGCCGTCCAGACTGAAAACGGGGGCATAAGGGGGATGCCTGAGCAATAGCAATAGCAATAGCAGTTAGACTTATATGCCGCTTCATAGGCCTTTCAGCCCTCTCTAAGCGGTTTACAGAGTCAGCATATCGCCCCCAACAACAATCCGGGTCCTCATTTTACCCACCTCGGAAGGATGGAAGGCTGAGTCAACCCTGAGCCGGTGAGATTTGAACAGCCGAACTGCAGAACTGCAGTCAGCTGAAATAGCCTGCAGTGCTGCATTTAACCACTGTGCCACCTCGGCTCCCCTGCACCCTGTTTTGGCAGGCAAAATGCTGCAGGAGGCCGTCCAGACTGAAAACGGGGCATAAGGGGAATTGCTTCACAACCATAGCCAAAAAGATCATATAATAAGGCACAACTCACTTAACGACGGCTTTGATTAGCCATGGAGGTTCCGGCCCCAATCGTAGCCTTTAAGTCAAGGACAAATTGCATAGGGATGCATATAGGTGGCTATGATACGGTGGCTAAGAGGCGGAGCTTGTCGATCAGAAAGGTCGGCAGTTCAGCGGTTCGAATCCACATAATTGAGTGAGCTCCCTTTACTTGTCCCAGCTTCTGCCAACCTAGCAGTTCGAAAGCATGTAAAAATGCAAGTAGAAAAATAGGGGCCACCTTTGGTGGGAAGGGAACAGGGTTCTGTCTGCCTTCGATGTTTAGTCATGCCGGCCACATGACCACGGAGACGTCTTCGGACAGTGCTGGCTCTTCGGCTTTGAAACGGAGATGAGCACCGCCCCCTAGAGTCAGGAACAACTAGCACATATGTGCAAGGGGACCCTTTATCTTTATACAGAGGTAATATAAAGATTATACTATTAATCTCCCAATATCAATGTATATTTTAAGAACAATTTTCTTTAGACTCACAACTGGAATTGTTTATAAGCCTCTCCAGGGGCATAGAAACAAAGCCTCGGATTATCTCCCCCTCCTTTCCACCCCCCCATTATTCAGAGAATAATTACACCGGAGGTTGCCAAGAAGGAATCACAGGTTGGCTTGCCGACGTCTTGGGTTTTCGTTCCATCTCCTGCTGAAGCGTTTCAGGAAAGGCGAGAAATGTAGAGAATTGTAAAATTGGAGGGAGCCACTTAAACCACTTAATTCAGTGTTTCTCAACCTTGGCAACTTGAAGATGTCCGGACTTCAACTCCCAGAATTCCCCAGCCAGCATTCACAGAATAGAACAGAACAGAATATGGAATGAATAGAGAATAGAATAGAATAACAGAGTTGGAAGGGACCTTGGAGGTCTTCTAGTCCAACCCCCTGCTTAGGCAGGAAACCCTCTACCGTTTCAGACAAATGGCTATCCAACATCTTCTTAAAAACTCCCAGTGTTGGAGCATTCACAATTTTTGGAGACAAGTTGTTCCATTGAAGCCCCTCCAATATTGGAAGACTGATATCATATCACCCCTAGTCCTTCTTTTCACTAGACTAGACATAATTCGTGCAACCGTTCTTCATATGTTTTATCCTCTAGTTCCCTAATTAAACCCTAATAATCTTTGTTGCACTCTTTCCAGAATCTCAACATCTTTTTTTTTATATCATGGCGACAAAAAATGGATGCAGTATTCCAAGCATGGTCTCACCAAGGCTTTATATATTAACCTGGTTTTGATTCTATCTCTCTATTCATATTCTATGCAGTACTGCAGGCTGCTCTGCTCACTGCCAGGAGTTCATTGCCTGGGAACAGGCTCCACCTGTTCATCTGCCTCACCGATGTCTGACTCTGAAGATAGCTGATAACTGTCAGACAGCCCTGGCCCCCTCTCTGCCTCTGACGCAGGGTCCTCATCCGAGCCTTTCCCAGACTCCAGGACTGGCCCATCTTCCTCCCCAACCTCCTCACTGTCCGAATTCTGCTGCCAGCTCTGCTGGACAGCCACAACACAAAAATTGCATTTACACACCGTTCAAAAGGCTAAGAAGGAAACAAAAAGACCAGAACACATCCTCACCAGTAGCAAACACACAGATAAACGGGGATTAAACAGGCAATCAGTCAGGCAGAAAACAATAACCGAATCAAAAATCTACCCCACCAACTGTGCCAGGGCAAGAGGCTTTCTATAAACCCAGAGCAAACCCAACCCCCTTCTAGCCTTGACAATGTTGAGCCAAGGTGGTGCAGTGGTTAGGGTGCAGTACTGCAGGCCACTTCAGCTGACTGTTATCTGCAGTTCAGCGGTTCAAATCTCACCGGCTCAAGGTTGACTCAGCCTTCCATCCTTCCGAGGTGGGTGAAATGAGGACCCAGACTGTGGGAGCGATATGCTGACTCTGTAAACCGCTTAGAGAGGGCTGAAAGCCCTATGAAGCGGTATATAAGTCTAACTGCTAGCTAGACTTAGTTGGGTCATGAAATGTCTGCAAGAAAACCACCAAGGTCAGAGAGCAACAGGGACCCCCCCCCCTCGCCCCACCCCCAGTGCAATCCCGTGATAGAGATTTTTCTTCTATTGGATACCCTACTTTTAAATGAAACTGGCAATGCCTGGCACTTCCTTAATAAAGGTAAAGGTTCCCCTCGCACAGATGTGCTAGTCGTTCCCGACTCTAGGGGGCATTGGTGCGCATCTCCGTTTCGAAGCCGAAGAGCCAGCGCTGTCCGAAGACGTCTCCGTGGTCATGTGGCCGGCATGACTCAACACCGAAGGCTCACGGAACGCTGTTCCCTTCCCACCAAAGGTGGTACCTATTTTTCTACTTGCACAGGTGGCGCAGTGGTTAGGGTGCAGTACTGCAAGCCACTTCAGCTGACTGTTATCTGCAGTTCAGCGGTTCTAATCTCACCGGCTCAAGGTTGACTCAGCCTTCCATCCTTCCGAGGTGGGTGAAATGAGGACCCAGACTGTGGGGGGCGATATGCTGACTCTGTAAACCGCTTAGAGAGGGCTGAAAGCCCTAGGAAGCGGTATATAAGTCTAACTGCTATTGCTATTGCTATTTTTACATGCTTCTCGAACCGCTAGGTTGGCAGAAGCTGGGACAAGTCACGGGAGCTCACTCAATTATGTGGATTCGAACCGCCGAACTGCCGACCTTTCTGATCGACAAGCTCAGCCCCTGAGTCCTTAATAGCAACCATCAAAAAGAAAAAGAAAAATGAAAAGGATGATTGCAGAGAGTTAAAAAAAAAAAAAGAAGGGCTTTGCCATTATTAATCAGCAAAAGGGATCTAAAGTCATTTAAAATGTATTGGCGAGCTTTTGTTCCGCCTAAAACAATCCTATTAGAATTATTTTCCCTTCATTTATAGGGAAGAAACTGTTATATTTTTCCCCCCGCCGGAGGAGAAATCTCACCCTGTGCTCGGCAGCATTATCTAAATTGGTTTAAGCAAAGCTATGCAGTTTATCGAAAATGGATACCTGGACCTTTGCACCTCTTCCCCTGTGGCTTCCCGGGAGACAAACCACATTAAGAGTAAGATTTGTTCAATATATTCCTGCCTCTGGCTTCTGTTTTCTTTTTTCTTTTTGTGTTACGGTGTAGGAAGTTAATACCCATCCCTCTACTAGAAGATGAAATATTTTGGGAAATATTAAAAGGGCAGAATATTTCCTCCTAAAAGGGAGGAAGAAACTGAGCCCCCCGCCACAACCTTTGTCAATGAGGCATTAAGGCCCGAGCCAGTCTACTCTACCTAACAAAGGTAGGATTAACCCTACCCGGTATACCAAACCATCATTTTAAAATGATGGTTTGGTATATTAAAAGGTGAGTGAATTTCCTTCCTTCCTTCCTTCCTTCCTTCCTTCCTTCCTTCCTTCCTTCCTTCCTTCCTTCCTTCCTTCCCTCCTTTCAGATCAACCTTTCTTTCTCATCAAGATCTTCCTTCCTTCCTTCCTTCCTTCCTTCCTTCCTTCCTTCCTTCCTTCCTTCCTTCCTTCCTTCCTTCCTTCCTTCCTTCCTTTGCTCCCTCTATAAATCTGGCTGCCTCCCAGACTGCCTTCTATTAGTTTCTCCTGTTGTTGTTAGTTGTGAAGTCGTGTCCGACCCATCGCGACCCCATGGACAACATTCCTCCAGGCCTTCCTGTCCACTCCCATCCTCCGGAGTCCATTTAAGCTCACGCCGGCTGTTTCGGTGACTCCATCCAGTCCCCTCCTTCTCTGCCGTCCCCTTCTTCTTCTTTTGCCCTCCATCTTTCCCAGCGTTAGACTCTTCTCCAGGGAGTCCTTCCTTCTCATTAGGTGGCCAAAGGATTTGAGTTTCCTCGTCAGGATCTGGTCTTCACACACACACACACACACACACACACACACACACACACACACACACACACACAGCTCTGATGAGGGCTCTGTGTCAGAGGCAGAAAGTGGGGCAGAGCCGTATGCCAGTTACCAGCTGCCTTCGGAGTCAGACATCAGGGAGGCAGAGGAACAGTTGGAGCCTGTTCCCAGTGTGTGCATACGCAGAGCTGCCAGGAGAAGGGAACAGCTAAAGAACAAGGGTCGAATTGGGAGTAAGGCCACAGGTGGACGGTGAATGGCCCCTCCCAGAGGGAAATAAAAGAGGAGCGAAAGGGGAGTGGAGTTTGCAGGAGACCATTAGTTCATTGCTGCATTCTTGCCAAATATTGCGGCGTCTGAAAGATATCGGCCTGGCCACTCTTCAAACCTGATAAAGTTCAGTAATTGTGAACTATCTTGAAAGACTGTGGGAGAGGAAAGGCTTTGCTGGAGAGGAATTCACTGTCAATTAAATAAAAGTGGTTTATCAGGACAAGGACTCGGCTTCTTGCTGCTGGGAGAGTAAGCTTCGAAATATGGTTAAAATCCAGCACGTGATGGGATACGATAGTGTCGCATGGTCGTTCAGTTTTGGCTTAGTCAAAAGCAGAAACGTATTTCTTGGATCGGGTTTAGAGTTTCCACACACGCCTGGCGCATGGTTTTCCTTGGAGGACTGCAGTAGGACTGCAAATCCTTTTTCCCCCCCCCGATTCTCCGCTTTCCCCTTTCCCAGAACCAGGGAGAGAAAGCGCGCCTTGTTTATTGATCGCCCAGATTTTTAACACATTTGCTGAAACGTTCCAGGCATCCTGCCAGCGCTGAGCAAATAATAACAACTACGACTGGTTCCCAGAGGGGGAGAAATGAATTCTCCAAGGTCCAGGGCTTGCATTGCTAAGGAAAAGAGCTCAGCTCATTACCGGCGATGCCGAAACCTCCTTTGATAACCGTACATTACATTGAGCCATTTTCCCCCCCCTTTCTTTCTTCCCAGTTTTAAGGGCTGAATGGGAGACTTCGGTGCTGGCTGGCTTGCGGCATTCAAAAACTCGGACTAGAGGCTTCAAACTCCCCGCCCACCCCCTTTGCTGCCTTTCCTTAAACCTTTGTTTTTTGCTTGTTTCGCACCACATTCCAATCATTATTGGTTGAAATCACATTTATTCCCCAAATCAAGTGTGGGAAGTAATCATCCAGCCCTCTCCCAGAAAAATGAAATATTCTAGTGTGGGAAGTTATCATCCAGCCCTCCCCCAGAAAAATGAAATATCCTAGGAAATATTGAAAAGGCAGAATATTTATCTGGATGTGAAAAGAAAGAAACATGTTTCAAAAGACAGAATAGTTGCCTGTAGCTTTCAGGCCATCCCCAGCTAACGGGCCATTAAGATGGCCAGGCTAGCCCACTTTACATAATAAAGACTTCTCCTCACTGCAGCTGTAGGGGGAAGGGATATTACTCAACTGACCACAAGGCATCTGAGAACTCATCACAGCCTAGAGAGTAGCCCCCTGCATGGCACCATGGGAGTCTGACAACCAATCAGAATACATTTCTTACACAGGAACAGGAAACAGAGAGGTGGGACTAAACAGGGTATAAAAAGCCTAGCAAGCCCCTCCTTCAGCCCTTCTCTTCTTCTCCACCAACATTGAAGCATGTGATCACCTTTTTCTGTTCAGGGCTCAAGCCATGTGGCCCTGTCCACCAATAAACCATCTTTCCAAGCAGCCTCCATGTCTCCAGTGTCTTCTTCCCCACTTGGAGCTGAACCCAAAAGGACATTTCTTCCAACACAAGCTTCATTTCTGGTTCGTACTGGGATGCTTTGGCTTTTTGGGGGGGGGGGAGGTGAGGGGCGGGTGGGAACCTGGAGAGAACAAGGCAATTCCATACCAAGCTTGAGAAGGAGGAATTGAGAACCATGGTGGGAATTCAAAGACCCCCCAAAGAGAGAGAACTGGTTTTCCCAGCTGGAATGGATGGCTGTGAAGGTTGGACCATAAGGAAGGCTGAGCATAAGAAAGAATGGAGGCCTTTGAACTCTGGTGCTGGAGAAGACTCCCGCATTGAGTCCCTTGGACTGCAAGGCCATCCAACCGGTCAGTCCTAGAGGAGATCAACCCTGGCTGCTCTTAGAGAAGGCCAGATCCTGAAGAGGAAACTCAAATCCTTTGGCCACCTGATGAGAAGGAAGGACTCCCTGAAGAAGAGCCTCATGCTGGGAACGATGGAGGGCAAAAGAAGAAGGGGACGGCAGAGAAGGAGGGGGCTGGATGGAGTCACCAAAGCAGTCGGCGTGAGCTTCAATGGACTCCGGGGGATGGTAGAGGACAGGAAGGCCTGGAGGAATGTTGGGTTGGACACAGTGGTGGGATTCAAATAATTTAATAGCCGGATCTCTGCCCTAATGATTCTTCCAACAACCAGTTCACCAAACTGCTCAGAAAGTTAACAACCGGTTCTCCCGAAGTGGTACGAACTGGCTGAATCCCACCACTGATTGGACACAACTTTAACATAAGTAACAAGTTACTTATTCTCAATAAAGTGAATATTTGCACCTCAGGGTTGAAATGTGGGGTCCTTGTTACTCTCTGAGCTTGGTTGTTCACTTGCAGACTTTTTGCTACTCAAACTAAGTAGGTAGCACTGATGATGTTACCTAGGTGGAGTAATGAAACATGTGCAAGAAAACTAGCAACCACACAGAACACCAAGGGCCCCACAGTTCTCCTCCTCCTCCTCTTCTTTTCTGAAAACCCCAGTCCCTTCTAGCACTGAGATGTACCTAGTTTGGGTAATGAAACATCTGCAAGAAAACGAGCAAGATCAGAGAGCACCAAGGACTCCCCAGACTTGTTCTCTCTCGTCAGGAATCAAATATGGAAGCCAACAAGCAGTACCAAAGTGGGACATATTAACATATCTTTCAAACGCCGCAATATTTGGCAAGAATGCAAGAATGAACTAATGGTCTCCTGCCAACTCCACTCCCCCCTTCGCTCCTCTTTTATTCCCTCTGGGAGGGGCCATTCACCGTCCACCTTTATCAGGCTTGGAGAGTGGCCAGGCCGATATCTTTCAGACGCCGCAATATTTGGCAAGAATGCAGCAATGAACTAATGGTCTCCTGCAAACTCCACTCCCCTTTCGCTCCTCTTTTATTCCCTCTGGGAGGGGCCATTCACCGTCCACCGGTGGCCTTACTCCCAATTCGACCCTTGTTCCTTAGCTGTTCCCTTCTCCTGGCAGCTCTGCGCATGCACACATTGGGAACAGCCTCCAGCTGTTCTTCTGCCTCACTGATGTCTGACTCCGAAGGCAGCTGATAACTGTCAGACGGCCCTGGCCCCCTCTCTGCCTCCGACACAGAGCTCTCATCAGAGCCTTGTGTGTGTGTGTGTGTGTGTGTGTGTGTGTGTGTGTGTGTATGAAGACCAGATCCTGAAGAGGAAACTCAAATCCTTTGGCCACCTAATGAGAAGGAAGGACTCCCTGGAGAAGAGCCTCATGCTTGGAAAGATGGAGGGCAAAAGAAGAAGAAGGGGACGGCAGAGAAGGAGGTGGCTGGATGGGGTCACCGAAGCAGCCGATGTGAGCTTAAATGGACTCCAGAGGATGGGAGAGGACAGGAAGGCCTGGAGGAACATTGCGGTGATATATATATCTGTATAGATTAAAATAATAATTTGATGGTTCTTCTTATGGTCAATAGTAACCACCTCATCTATCCATACCTTCTCTCTCTCTCTCTCTCTCTCTCTCTCTCTCTCTCTCTCTCTCTCTCTCTCTCTCTCTCTCTCTCTCTCACTTTGTGACAAACTTTCAAATCTGTGCAGTCAAGGTACAGACTCAACTCACCTTTAGCCACATGCAGAATTTTATTGATTTATTAACTTATAAAATGTACTAGCCATGCATCTTGCCACACGGTAATGCTGGCCGGCTTACAATATTAAAATTTCAGATGAAGCCGGCGCCAAACTCACTCCGGGATGTGGATATAATAATTCATTCAAGATGTGACGCTAATTTTGCCCCTTGCTAATTCAGAAGAGGCCGTCTCACGATCTTACCAAATCTCTCTCGTGTTTTGCCGAACAAGTGCTTTTCCAGTCCAAAAAGATTAGCCCAACCAGAATCCGCTAGCAACAATACCTGAAAATGGGATAGATTTGTCTGATCAATTTCCAGCGCACTAAGTGATGTTTTTGATTTGAGCCTGCTGTAAAAAAATTAAACATCCTTGCTCTAGCACCGAATAAAGGATGCGGGTGATTTATTGTTCTGCATTGATTTTGGCCCATGGGTATTATTACTTGAATAAGCAAAGTAAAGGAAACAAGATAATCCACATAGCTTAAATTTAAAACGCACAAAAAATAGGACCTCATTTCATAAAGGCCTCTCCAGTGGTGGGATTCAAATAATTTAACAACCGGTTCTCTGCCCTAATGACCAGCTGGGTAGGTGGGGCTTGGTGGTCATGTGACTGGGTGGGCGTGGCCAACTCAACGTCACTCACGTTGATGGGCGCTTCACCTTAGCTGTTACAATGTCATAAGGGTTAACCAAAGAGGCAGTTTCTGTAAGCAGGGCAATAAAGATCAGGCTAGAAACAACACCAGAATGTTTCCTTCCTGCCTTCCTTACAGGATTAGCCCTGTAAAGTGGGGAAAAACAAAAGGAGATTTCTTCCAACAACCGGTTCTCCGAACTGCTTAGAAAGTTACCAACCGGTTCTCGCGAATAGGTGCGAACCGGCTGAATCCCACCACTGCCTCTCCGATGCAGTTTGCTGTGCTAAGTTAAGCGGTCAACATTGATCCGGGAAACAAAATGGGGCTTAATCAAGCTGGGAAGAATTTATTGCCTTGAAGGCTGAATTCATTTTAGCCGGTGTTGTTTTTTTTTTAAAAAAAATAATCTAAACACAAGGAAGGGAAAAGGGAAAGAAAGAAATTATGCAAAAAGTATGAAATCTTTCCAATCATCTGCTCCAGTAACTAGGCCAGCATGCTAAGTGAGATTAGTAACCTTGGCTTTTTTGCAACCTTGTAACCGGCTATCCAAAAGTCCTTTTTAGTTTTAAGTACTCCACCTGGTGGGAAGCAGAATTTTAAAAATCGTAGCTTTGGAGCAGAAAATGCCCCCTGCTTTTCTATGACTTCCAGACTGATATTTATTTAACAACTAGCTGATAACCCAGCGTTGACCAGGTGTTTATTTGTCCCAATTCTGTATTAGACAGGAAAAGCCCTGATTTTGGCGACAATTAAACGAGTTACAAATGTTTTCCCTGCGTCAAGAAAAGTGATACCACCTTGTTGTTTAGCTGGCTGATCCTTGATCATGCTTTTTTTCTGATCTTGATTTAGAAGGGGCTTCTTGTCCGCGATATTTTGCACTAAGCCAGTGATGGCTAACCTTTTTTGGGTCCCATGCCAAAAGCGGGGGCAGTGCAGGGGGGGTAGTGTGCGGGCGTGCCACACCCATAATGCTATCTCCGCCACACACACAGACACTGTGTGCATGCGCACGCTACCAGTGTTCCCCCACTTTTGGCACTAGAATCCTAGGCGTTCATCTCCATTTCAAAGCCGAAGAGCCAGCACTTTCCAAAGACGTCTCCGTGGTCATGTGGCCGGCATGACTCAACGCCGAAGGCGCACGGGACGCTGTTCCCTTCCCACCAAAGGTGTTCCCTATTTTTTTACTTGCATTTTTTACCTGCTTTCGAACTGCTAGGTTGGCAGAAGCTGGGACAAGAAATGGGGGCTCACTCCGTTACGTGGTGCTGGGGATTCGAACTGCCGATCTTTCTGATTGACAAGCTCAGCATCTTAGCCACTACAAAGCTTGTTTAGTGACCATTCCAAGTTACAATAGCACTGAAAAAAGTGACTTACGACCGTTTTTGCAGCATCCTCAATGTTGCTTGATCAAAATTCAAACGCTCGGCAACGGATTCAGATTTATGACAGTTACAGTGTCCCCGAGGTCACGTGATCCTCTTTTGTAACAAGCAAAGTCAATGGGGAAGTCAGATTCACTTAACAACCATATTACTAATTTAACCATTGCAGCGATTCCCTTAACAATTCCAGCAAGGTACGTCTTAAAATGGGGGCAAAACTCACTTCACATATGTCTCACATAGCCACAGGAATGTTGGGCTCAATTGTGGTCGTAACTCGAGGACTATGCTCCACTGTCTCCTGGAGTTTGTCCAAATTAACGTTCACTCCGTCGATAACCCTATCTAACTGTCTCGTCTTCTGCCATCCCCTTCTCCTTTTGCCTTCTACTGTCAGGGTTCCAAATAGCATCCAAAATTAAATCAGAGTCCAAGGCAAAGCATTGCTCCAAGTTCCAATTTATTAAGAGAGACATGTTGGCACATCTGGGGAAACCCGAATCTGAAAGCTTCCCGGTTTTCCCCATCCAATTGAAAGTTCAAGATCTTGCTCTTCCCCCCCCCCCACAAGTCCATCACATGGTCCAATCTTCCACTGCCATGCTGGCAGTTCCACTCATCCATTTCCAGTCAGGTGCAGAGGTGCAAAGACACAGGATGAGCTTGGCTTTCTAGAAAGAATGTTGTTATGGCTACATAGCATCTACCTCCATACAATCCCTCCTCCCATTTTCCCACAATAGAAAAAAGCACAGTAGAATAATAGAAAGTGTGGCAGGCCAAAGATCCAAAAGAAAAGATGGCGGCAGGCATTTCAGCTCAGGTACTATACATTTTTTTAAAAAAGCCAGAAAATCGTGACTTTGCAAGAGCGTCTTGAGAATGGGAAGGGTGTGAATAGTGAGCTTGTTCCACACACACATACACCCCACACACAAATTATTGGATTTTTATGTGCTACTTTGATAGTTCCTAAGATGCTTGGAGTTTTGATGTTGTCAGTTTAGATTATTTTAAGCTTCTCACTGAAGGAGGGGAATACTCAAGGTATTTTTGCTCTGGAGTAACATATATAAGCCTAGTAAATAAGTTGAAAATGTAAAAATGTTGAAAAGCAGTTTGGGGAATTCATTCTTGTCCATGTAAATCAGAAGAGCACTAATGCTTTTCCTGCCAACATTTTCACCGTGAATCCCCAAAAGGCAAGGGATACAATCATAATTACTTTCCATTGGAATATTCTACTTTAACCCCGGATTATTTACAGCTTTGAATGAAATACAAAAGCTGGAGCTCAGAGGGGTTGTAAAAGCCTGCTGGATAACAGGCTGTGTGCAAAGCATTTGTAAGGTGTGCTTTGCTTTCTAATGCCTTGAGAGGCTTAGCAAGCGCTCCTTTCTGAGACTTTAAAGCAGCTGCATCTTTCAATTTTGTAAAGTAATACACCTCCACTGTATACAAGTGTGCATAGTCAAGGCTATGGCTTTCCCAGTTGCAATGTATGGCGGTGAAAGCTGGAACATAAGGAAGGCTGAGCATAAGAAAGGATGGAGGCCTTTGAACTCTGGTGCTGGAGAAGACTCCTGCATTGAGTCCCTTGGACTGCAAGGCCATCCAAGCGGTCAGTCCTAGAGGAGATCAACCCTGGCTGCTCTTTAGAAGGCCAGATCCTGAAGAGGAAACTCAAATCCTTTGGCCACCTAATGAGAAGGAAGGACTCCCTGGAGAAGAGCCTCATGCTGGGAACGATGGAGGGCAAAAGAAGAAGAAGGGGACGACAGAGAAGGAGGTGGCTGGATGGAGTCACCGAAACAGCCGGCGTGAGCTTAAATGGACTCCAGAGGATGGTAGAGGACAGGAAGGCCTGGAGGAACGTTGTCCATGGGGTCACGATGGGTTGGACACGAATTCGCAACTAACAATACGCCTCCACTATAATCATACTGTGTTACAGGATTCTATTATCTTATTTGGATCTGAAATAATAATTTAAAGCAAACTGGTATTAATGTATTTACCCTCCAAAATCACATGATTGAAAGAGTTTTTCAGAATTTTTTTGGGGGGGGAATTGTTGAAGAATTCAAAGGCATCAAAATGGCCTTGTAGCACAGATAGCATATTGTCAGTTAAATGCCCTTCCTTAGTATATAACAAGGTTGCGAAGACATCGATTCAGAGGTGGGTTCCTCCCAGTTCGCACCTATTCGGTACAACCGGTTCGTCAAATCTACCCAACCGGTTAGAAGAGGTTCCACCAGTGGATCCGGAAAGCAGGCCACACCTACAGAAGAGGTTCCAAAATTTTTGGAAACCCACCACTGACACACACACACACACACTCAAACAGAGAAACACAAAGAAAGGAAGAAAGAAAGAAAGAAAAAAAGAAAAAAGAAAGAAAAAGTGCGAGAGAGATGAAAGAAAAAAAGGAAAAAGGGACAGAGAGACAAAAGGAAGGAAAGAGAGTGAGAGAGAGTGAGAGAGTGAGAGAGAGAGAGAGAGAGAGAGAGAGAGAGAGAGAGAGAGAGAGAGAGAGAGAGAGAGAAAGAAAGAAAATACATGACCGGCAAGCCACTCCCACCAGGTCACATGACCAGCAAGCCACTCCCACAAAGGAGGCCACACCCACAGAGTAGGTTCGAAAATTTTTTGAAACCCACCACTGACACACACACACACACAAACAGAGAAAGAGAAAGAAAGGAAGAAAGAAAGAAATAAAAAAAGAAAAAAGAAAGAAAAAGTGCGAGAGAGATGAAAGAAAAAAAGGAAAAAGGGACAGAGAGACAAAAGGAAGGAAAGAGAGAGAGAGAGAAAGAGAGAGAGAGAGAAAGAAAGAAAACACATGACCGGCAAGCCACTCCCATCAGGTCACATGACCAGCAAGCCACTCCCACAAAGGAGGCCACACCCACAGAGTAGGTTCGAAAAATTTTTGAAACCCACCACTGCATCGATTGGACTACAATGCTTAAATCCCAAATGCTACAGCCAAAAAATTAAGGAGCCTATTTCAAGCATTGTCAAGTTCCACGTCCCACCAAATTTTTGACTTTAAAAAAAAATGACAAAAGGATATTCTCTAACATTAACTTCCTGTCTTAAGCATTGTTTCTGTTTGCAAAAAATGACCCAGGCCACAAATGGATTTTGTAAGCTTTTTGAGCACGTAAATATGCTGGATAGTCGCATCTTTCTTAATATATTTGGAATGCCATCTTCAAAAACGCGAAAAATCATTAAAAACAATAAAATGGAACGTCAGTTGACAAAAGCCAGATTGGAATGGGAAAAAAAAGAAACAGGTCCACATAATTCAAAGTCACCCTTGCTAAAACACGACCTTCATTAGCGGAAAAGTGGTTATTCGGATCTTAGGAGGAATAGCATTCTGGAGGGTAAGTGAACAATTAATCAGCGGAACAGTTTGCCATCAGAAGTTGTGAATGCTCCAACCCTGGAGATTTTTAAGAAGAGATTGGACACCCACTTGTCTGAAGCGTTATCAGGTTTTCTGCCTGAGCAGGGGGTTGGACTAGAACACCTCCAAGGTCCCTTCCAACTCTATTATTCTGTTATAGCAATAGCAGTTAGACTTATATACCGCTTCATAGGGCTTTCAGCCCTCTCTAAGCGGTTTACAGAGTCAACATATTGCCCCCGACAACAATCCGGGTCCTCATTTTACCCACCTCGGAAGGATGGAAGGCTGAGTCAACCCTGAGCCGGTGAGATTTGAACAGCCGAACTGCAGAACTGCAATCAGCTGAAGTAGCCTGCAGTGCTGCATTTAACCACTACGCCACCTCGGCTCTTTAAAGATATGTTATATCTTTATTGTGGTCATAAATCAGCATATGTGCTAGATTAATCACTGGACTCAGTCACATTGCAGAGCAAACCAAAAAAATACAAACGGTTATCATTTATTTATTTTATTTATTTATAGGGTTTGTGTTCTGTCTCCCCCTTCACGGCTCTTAACAAACGGCAAGACGAATAAACTTAAAAGGAACTTTCTTTATCAGTTCTCAGTTCAAACTGGCGTCAAGCCCAAAAATAACAGACATACAGTCTCTTTCAAGCAGATAACAGAATACAAAACAACTCTTACAATACACTTCTTCCAAAGTCTCCACGAATCAGGGTTACATGAAACACCAAAGCACTTATCCAAGTGTATCAAGCAATGTTGTACGAACCCAGGAACGCACGAAGGAACGTTGACTCCTGCAACTAGGGCGTGGCAGCATCCGTCCTTTTATCTCCAAACCTGCCTCTAACAAGCCCCCAGCTGCATAATGAATCTTGTATCCCGAAAAGACTCACAGCAGACATCTGCTGGGCCACAACAGGTTTGTATGCCGCCCACTCTCGAGAGACTCAGGGCGGCTTGCAGATAAAAAAACATTAATCTGTTAACAGGCTATTCAGAACAGCCATAATTAATAATTTGATAATGCTAAATTAGGCAGCGGAGGACAGCAATTTTCTTTTCCATTTCATGCCTATGTGGGTCGAATCAATTCTCTTGCTATGTTCAAAGTTGGCCGTTTCTCCCACGATGGAGAATGACAGCACTCAAGCTATTCTGAGCGGGCACACCAGGATATATAGCAATCTCTTGAAAACCCTCCATTAAACTTAGTGGAACAGACAGAGATGAATAGATTCAGGGCTATTTTTGAGAATCCAGTCCATTTTAGAATACTCCACCAATCCAAAACGTTTGACGAGCAAGTTGAGTGACCTTGAGTCTACAAAGTGCAAATCCATCTGACTTGATTTTTTTGGGCAGATCAAAGATGAAAAATGATGGTTGAAGATGGCAGGAATTGGGGAAAAGAACAGAGATCTTTAATGCTCGGATTCTAATGCTGCATTTTGAAAAAGTGCTTGAACACACCAGGGTTGGACTGCAAAGTAAGCCCTAGTTTCAGTTAGATTTTTTTATTATTTTAGGAAAGGGAAAATGCAAGTTGCAGCTATCTGGTTTGTGTTGCTAATATTTTTTTTCCTATCCTATTTTGTATATTACAAAATTCAGGAGGATGAAGGGTTACGTACGAGGTTTCTGTGCGTATTCATTTGCTTCGATGGTAGACGACAGGGAAATATTTTCGCATTTGGAAAATATTCTATTTACTTGGATTAAACTGTTCAAATGCCCCCCCCCAAATCAGAATAACAGAGTTGGAGGGGACCTTGGAGGTCCTCTATTCCAACCCCCTGCTTAGGCAGGAAACCCTATACTATTTCAGACAAACGGTTGTCCAGTCTCTTCTTAAAAATCTCCAGTGATGGAGCATTCACAACTTCTGGAGGCAAACCGTCCCACTGATTAATTGTTCCCACTGTCAGCTGTCAGCTGCTAAAAAAGCCAATATAGTTCTAGACCGAGAATCAAGATCACAAGAAGTGTTAATACCACTTTATAAGGACTTGGTAAGGCCACACTTGGAATATTGCATTTAGTTTTGGTCGCCACGATTTAGAAAAGATGTGGAGACTCTAGAAAGAGTGCAGAGAAGAGCCACAAAGATAATTAGGGGACTGGAGACTAAAACATATGAAGAACGGTTGCAGGAATTGGGGATGTCTAGTTTAATGAAAAGAAGGACTAGGGGAGACATGATAGCAGTCTCCCAATATCTCAGGGGCTGCCCCAAAGAAGAGGGAGTCAAACTATTCTCCAAGGCACCTGAAGGTAAAACAAGAAGCAATGGATGAAAACTAATCAAGGAGAGAAGCAACTTAGAACTGAGGAGAAATTTCCTGACAGTGAGAACAATTAATCAGTGGAACAGAAGTTGCCTCCAGAAGTTGTGGGTGCTTCATTACTGGAGGTTTTTAAGAAGCGGTTGGATAACCATTTGTCTGAAATGGTATAAGGCTGTGATGGCGAACCTCTGGCACACATGCCATAGGCCTTCTCTGTGGGCACGCACACCGTCGCATCTGCTCTACTGGATTCCAGTGCGCGGGTGAGTTGGTCTTCGGAGGTGCTGGAACGCTGAAAAACTGCTGGAAAAACGGCCAAGGACCCCAAAAACAGGCTGTTTTTTTTGAGCCATTTTCAGGCTGTTTTTAGGGTGTTTCGGGACTATATTTTCAGGCCTAAAAGAGCCGGAAAACGGCCCCCCAAATGGCCTGAAAACAGCCAAGAAAGAGGCATGGGCATGCTGGACAGCTAGTCTTTGGGTTTTTGGCAGCAGGCACACATGCACCCATATTTCAGTTTGGGCACTGGGTGCTGAAAAGGTTTGCCATCACTGGTATAAGGTTTCGTGCCGAACAGGGGGTTGGACTATAATACAATACCATACAATACAATAGCAGAGTTGGAAGGGACCTTGGAGGTCTTCTAGTCCAACCCCCTGTTCAGGCAGGAAACTCTATACCGTTTCAGACAAATGGCTATCCAACATCTTAAAGATTTCCAGTGTTGGGGCATTCACAACTTCTGGAGGCAATTTCTGTTCCACTGGTTAATTGTTCCAACTGTCAGGAAATTTCTCCTCAGTTCTAAGTTGCTTCTCTCCTTGATTCGTTTCCACCCATTGCTTCTTGTTCTGCCCTCAGGTGCCTTGGAGAATAGTTTGACTCAGATTTCCTCTATTATCTTTTGTTTTAGAATACAAAAAATGAGAGGGGAAAAAAACATATCTGTAATTGAATGCCCACCATTGCTTCTTGTCCTACCCTTTGGAGAATAGCTTGTCTCCCTCTTCTTTGCGCCAAGATAGTGGAAGACTGCTATTATGTCTCTCCTAGTCCTCCTTTTCATTAAACTAGACATCCCCAGTTCCTGCAACCGTTCTTCACATGTTTTAGCCCCCAGTCCCCTAATCCTCTTTGTTGCTCTTCTCTGCACTCTTTCTAGAGTCTCCACATCTTTTCTACATCGTGGCGACCAAAACTGAATGCAAATATTCCAAGTGTGGCCTTACCAAGGCCTTTTAAAGTGGTATTAACACTTCATGTGATCTTGATTCTCTCCCTCTGTTGATGCAGCCTAGAAGTGTGTTGGCTTTTTTAGCAAATGCTGCACACCGCTGGCTCCTATTTAAACGGTTGTCCACTACAAGACAACCATTTGTCTTCTAGAAGACCTCCAAGGTCCCTTCCAACTTATTCTGTTGTGTTCTGCCTAATATGCTTTGCTATATTTGTAGGAAGGGACAATAAGCTGAAAAACATCCCTCCCCCCCCCCCCGCTTCTTCTTATTTTTTAATTTAAAGAATTAGACCGCCAAAGTAACGCTGGCAACGTAACAGGGAACGTAAGCAACGTAAAATCACTACCCAACCCCGCCTCAGTCACAACCACGCCCCCGGGATACTTAAGACCAGCCCCTCTCCCTCGCCCCGCCTCTACCCCCCCGCCCCTGCGAGGCAGAACCTACCTCGAAGAGGGCGTGGCTCCTAGCAGGCATGAGGGCGTGCTCAACCTCCTGGCCCCGCCTCCGCCCCGCCCCGTGAACGTCGCCCCCCGCGGCCTGTTCGCTATCATCCTCCGCCGCCATCATGGCCGCCATGGCCGCTTCCTCGGCGGCCTCTCCCGCCTCGGGTTCCTCTTCTTCTTCTTCCTCCTCCTCCGGCGGCGCGGCCGGTTCGAGCTCCTCGGGGGCTTCGGGCGGTGGGAGCGGCGGCGGAGCCTCGGGGCTGACGGCGGCGTTGACAGGCACCATGAACCGCAAGAAGAAGCCCTTCCTGGGCATGCCGGCCCCGCTAGGCTACGTCCCGGGGCTGGGCCGAGGGTAAGCAGCCGGGTCGGGGCTCGGGGGGGCGACCCTGAGCATGTGCAGAGGGCCCATTCCACCCACCGGCCTGATTTGCTTGTTTAGGGGCGTGCGGCTTTAAGATGGGAGGGAGGACTTCAACTCCCAGAATTCCTCGGCCAGTTTCCCCAATGTGGGGCATTCTGGGAGTTGAAGTCCCCCCTCCCATCTTAAAGCTGCCCAGCTGGAGAAATACGTGCATTTTAGAAGGGTGAGATTTGTCCACAAAGACACGTGTGTGGACTGAAGTATTGGGTGTTACCAGTGTTTCAGCCCCTGCTGGATTGGGCTGCATATAATAAGATCCAGGGAAGGTCTTCCTGGCTTGCATTTTGCACACTTTTGTGGACTTAACTGGCTTGTTTGGTCTCTGGTTTGCTTTTTTTGTTGTGGTGGTGCTTTGCACGTGTGCATGTTTGGTTTAGTGTGGTTCAGGCTCTGGGCTAGAAAGCAGGAGATCTGAATTAGGATAGGGTAAAATGGGAATAGGAGTTGGAAGGGACCTTGGAGGTACAATACAATAGCAGAGTTGGAAGGGACCTTGGAGGTCTTCTAGTCCAACCCCCTGCTTAGGCAGGAAACCCTACACCACTTCAGACAAATGGCTATCCAACATCTTCTTAAAGACTTCCAGTGTTGGGGCATTCACAACTTCTGGAGGCAACTTCTGTTCCACCGATTAATTGTTCTAACTGTCAGGAAATTCCTCCTCAGTTCTAAATTGCTTCTCTCCTTGATTCGTTTCCACCCATTGCTTCTTGTTCTACCCTCAGGTGCCTTGGAGAATAGTTTGACTCTTTCTCCTTTGTGGCAGCCCCTGAGATATTGGAAGACTGCTATCATGTCTCCCCTAGTCCCTCTTTCTATTAAACTAGACATACCCAGTTCCTGTAACTGTTCTTCATATGTTTAAGTTGCTTCTCTCCTTGTTTAGATTCCACCCATTGCTTCTTGTCCTACCCTCGGCCTTGTTGCTACAAAGCAAGAGATCTGAGTTAGAATAGAATAAAATAGGAATAGGAGTTGGAAGGGACCTTGGAGGTCTTCTAGTCTAACCCTCTGCTCAGGCAGAAAACCAGTTCAGGAAAGTGACTGTCCAATCTCTTAAAAGCCTCCAGTCTTGGAGAATTCAGATGGAGTTCAGGTTCCATCTGGGCCATGAAAACCAATATTTTGGACTAGTCCATCTCTCTCAGCCCAGCCTTCAGGCTAGTCTAGTGAAGAGAAGGACCAGGGGAGACATGATAGCAGGGTTTCCATATTCGAGGGGCTGCCACAGAGAGGAAGGGGGTCAAGCTACTCTTCAAAGCACCTGAAGGCCAGACAAGGAACAATGGATGGAAACTGACCAAGGAGAGATTCAACCTAGAAATAAGGAGGAATTTTCTGACACTGAGAACAATCAACCCATGGAGCAGAAGTTGCCTTTAGAAGTTCTGGGAGCTTCATCACTGGAGGCTTTCAAGAAGAGACTGGATTGCCATCTGTCAGAAATGGTGTAGGGTCTCCTGCTTGGGCAGGGGGGGTGGACTAGATGACCTACAAGGTCCCTTCTGACTCTGTTAATCTGTTAAACCTTACAGGGTTGTTGTGATGGGGAAAAAATGCAGATAGTCCTCAACTTACAACAGTTTATTTAGTGATCGTTCGAAGTTACAAGAACATGGAAAAAAAGTGACTTATGACTGTTTTCCACACTTACGGCCGTTGCAGTATCCCCATAATCACGTGATCCAAATTCGGACGCTTGGCAACTGTCTCGTATTTACGACGGTTGTATTGTCCCGGAGTTGTGTTTTTTGACCTTCGGACAAGCAAAGCCAGTGGGGGAGCTGGATTCTGTTAACAACCATGTTACTAACTTAACAACAGCCACTCAGTACTGTAATTGTGGCCCCCAAGGTCATGAAATAGGGGCAAAACTCCCTTAAACAAATGTTCCACTTAAACAACAGAAATTTTGGACTCAATTGTGGTCGTAAGTCGAGGATTACCCGTACTTCTAAAGATAATAAAGGCGAGATACAGATAAATAAACAAATGTTTAGCTCATTCATTGTGTTCTAAACAGAAGCTGTGGTTCTGGGTTGTAGTTGAAGCTGCTTCACTGTCTGTATCCATTACAAAAATCAAAATCGCCGCTAAGTTATTCTATTCTTTGATTAGAGTTAGTTTTAAAATGTTTAGGCAGTCCGTTTTTAAAAAAAAAACAATAAAAGTTTCTCACCAGCTTAGCACTTAACACTTCTCCATATTGCCCTGACTTTGTCAGTCTTGAAAGACTGGAACTTTTACCACTAGCAGAAGACTTTAAACCTGCTTCTCTCGGAGATTTTGTGATATCCCCGAGATCAGCAAGATGTAACCTTCCTATTCACCATCTCTTCGGGATGATTTAGGTCCATTAGAACCCCCCAGCAATAAAAGTATCGAGTGCGATCTCAGAGCTTTGAGATCGCACGTCGTCTCGTCACGGCTCCGCCCCCCTCCACTGTCTGTATCCAAGAACTCCTAGTGGCCCCTTGGGTGAAGAACAGAAGGTGCTGACACCTGTTCCCCCCCCCCCCCCCAAACACCCAACAATTTGTGTTGTTAGCTTTTGCAGAAAGTTAGCTTTGGATTGCCATGAAAAAGGTTCCCTGTCCGAATTTAATGAAGCGGACAGAACGAATGTGTTTTCTTGACAGGTGGGAAAGCAAGTTCAGGCAGTCCTCGACTTACGACCAAATTTGAGCCCAACATTTATATTGCTAAGTGAGAAATTTGTCAAGTGAGCTTTGCTCCATTTTACGACTTTCCTTGCCACGTTGGTGAAGCGACTCGCAGTTAAATTAGTAACACGGTTGTTAAGTGAAACTGGCTTCCCCATTGACTTTGCTGGACAGAAGGTCGCAAACGGGGATCATGTGACCGTTCAGGACTGGGAGACAGAAGTGAGGGATGGATTCCCGCTTGCGCGAGCAGATGGCAAGCATGTGCGCTTCACTTGCGCGAGTGGTG
>NW_028261442.1:50000-84324 GCF_051295495.1 Thamnophis sirtalis
ATTTTCTCTTTGCACTCTGATAGAGAAATGTATGTCGCTGCCTAGGATTGAACTCTCAGCCTCCTGAGTATGAGGCAAGCATCTCTAGGATGCTGTGCCGCTCCAATTTTTGAAAGATTCAAAACTTTAATAAAAAACATAGATTTTTATAATTCTAGCCCAGTGCGGGCCTGTTAGGTAAGCTCCCCGTTGGGAGAGCGAGTGCGTTCAGAGAAGCGTTGTGAGAGTTGTGTTGGAGAACACACAAACCAGCATACAGAGACACTGCAGTTTCAATAGGCTTTTACTTTCATGGAAATAGAGGTATCAGAGTCCATCAAACAGTCCAAGTCATACACGGATAAGGCAGTCAGTCATCAACGTCTTTCAGTTAAGGGGTAATCCAAATAACATAGTCCAGTATCATATAATCAGTTCAGTACTCAAAGTTTGCTAGCAGTTGCAAAACTTACAATAGCTCACGGCACTTTCTAACAGCCAGCTTCCAAAACACTCAGATCAGATCAGCCCATCATCTAACAAACCAGAGAGCTAACAGTCATTCTGGCTCCCTCTTATGGCCGATTGAGGAAACAGCAACCAATCACATTTTACAGTATGATTTAAAGAAACAGATATAGCATTGTTACATGATTTATATATTGCCAACCCAACTGTTAGATTATATTCCTAACATTCTCCCCTTTGGGTAGGACAATATATAGAGCTTACATTCTTAATCCGTATTCCTCGCAACAACGTTTATGCTTTATATTACCTTGGGTCTTAGTAAAATGATCTGCAATGTTATCTTCAGACATACAATACTCCACATTGATGGCAGGAATAATTCTGACCAGCAAGCGATCCTCTTCCATGCAAATTCTGGAGAGAACCAGGAGAACCAATAGAGAGATCGCCTGAATTTTCAACCAAAGATTTAAGAGAGGTCAACCCCATTCTTGCAGAACTTCACTGCAGTGAGAAGACCTGAACTTTGGCTACCCTTTTTCCTCTGGCACAAATGAATGGCTGTTTGTAACCTCACTGAGCTCCTGCACTGGGATCTTTGCAGTGTTTAAACCAGAGGTGAAATTCAGCAGGTTCTGATAGGTTCTGGAAAATCGGTAGTGAAAATTTTGAGTAGTTTGGAGAATCTGCAAATACCACCTCTGGCTGGCCCCAGTGTGGGATGGGAATGGAGATTTTACAATATCCTTCCCCTGGAATGGGAGGGAATGGGGCTTTTGCAGTATCCTTCCCCTGGAGTGGGAGGGAATGGAGATTTTGTAGTATCCTTCCCCTGGAGTGGGAGGGAATGAGGATTTTGCAGTATCCTTCCCCTGGAATGGGAGGGAATGGGGCTTTTGCAGTATCCTTCCCCTGGAGTGGGAGAGAATGGGGATTTTGCAGTATCCTTCCCCTGGAGTGGGAGGGAATGGGGCTTTTGCAGTATCCTTCCCCTGGAGTGGGAGGGAATGGAGATTTTGCAATATCCTTCCCCTGGAGTGGGGAGGGAATGGGGATTTTACAGTATCCTTCCCCTGGAGTGGGAGGGAATGAGAATTTTGCAGTATCCTTCCCCTGGAGTGGGGAAGGAATGGGGATTTTGCAGTATCCTTCCCCTGGAGTGGGAGGGAATGGAGATTTTGCAGTATCCTTCCCCTGGAGTGGGAGGGAATGGGGATTTTGCAGTATCCTTCCCCTGAAGTGGGAGGGAATGGAGATTTTGTAGTATCCTTCCCCTGGAGTGGGGAGGGAATGGGGATTTTGTAGTATCCTTCCCCTGGAGTGGGAGGGAATGGGGATTTTGCAGTATCCTTCCCCTGGAGTGGGAGGGAATGGGGCTTTTGCAGTATCCTTCCCCTGGAGTGGGGAGGGAATGGGGCTTTTGCAGTATCCTTCCCCTACCATGCCCACCAAGCTACGCCCACAGAACCGGTAGTAAAAGAATTTGAATTTCACCACTGATTTAAACCTTTTCTTGGTTGCTTAAACAGAGTCATAGAATCAAAGCCACGTGAACCATTAATGCTGCTTTATAAAGCCTAAGGAAGACCACGCTTGGAATCCTGCATCCAGTTCTGTTTGCCACAATACAAAAAAGATGTTGAGACTCTGGAAAAAGTCCAGAGAAGAGCAGCTAAGGTCATTATTAAGAGCCTGGAGGCTAAAACATAGGAAGAACCGTTTTTGGAGTTTGGTATTGAGCAGGAATTGGGCATGTCTAGTTTAATGAAAAGAAGGACTTAGGGGAGACATGATAGCAGCACTCCAGTATTGGAGGAGAGGCTGCCCCAAACAAAGGGGTCAGCTTATTTTCCAAAGCACCAGGAGGCAGGACAAGAAACAATGGATGGAAACGAATCTAGGAGAGAAGCAACGTGGAATTAAGGAGACACTTCCTAACAGTGAGGACAATTAACCAGTGGAACTGCTTGCCACCAGAAGTTGTGGGTGCTCCTCCATCACTGGAGGTTTTTAAGAAGAGATTGGGCAGCCATGTGTTTGAAATTGAGTCTCCAGCTTGAAGAAGAGTTTGGACTAGAAGACCTCTAAGGTCCCTTCCAGCTCTATCTTGATTGATTGATTGTCCCAAAGGTGCTTTTTAAAAGAGGCAACTGGACTTTCTGGTTTTTTTTCTTTGAAGATGTTTCTTCTTCAGGAGGGGTATAAATCTTTCCATTCCCCACCATCCAGTCAGCTGAAGAAGCTTCTTGGATGAGAAGAGAAACGTCTTGAAAAAGCACCTGTGGGACAATCCTGACCTAAATGACTAAGAAACATCCAGTTACAATGGTCACAGCTTCCCACAGTCACATCATCACCACTTGTGATCTTACAATACAATAGCAGAGTTGGAAGGGACCTTGGAGGTCTTCTAGTCCAACCCCCTGCCTAGGCAGGAAACCCTTTACCGTTCCAGACAAATGGCTATCCAACATCTTCTTCAAGACTTCCAGTGTTGGGGCATTCACAACTTCTGGAGGCAACTTCTGTTCCACTGATTCATTGTTCTAATTGTCAGGAAATTCCTCCTTAGTTCTAAGTTGCTTCTCTTCTTGATTAGTTTCCACCCATTGCTTCTTGTTCTGTTCTCGGGTGCCTTGGAGAATAGTTTGACTCCCTCTTCTTTGTAGCAACCCCTGAGATATTGGAAGACTGCTATCGTGTCTCCCCTGGTCCTTCTCTTCATTAAACTAGACATACCCAGTTCCTGCAACCGTTCTTCATATGTTTTAGCCTCCAGTTCCCTAATCCTCTTTGTTGCTCTTCTCTGCACTCTTTCTAGAATCTCCACATCTTTTCTACATCGTGGCGACCAAAACTGAATGCAAATATTCCAAGTGTGACCTTACCAAGTCCTTATAAAGTGGTATTAACCCTTCACGTGATCTTGATTCTATCCCTCTGTTGATGCAGCCTAGAACTGTGTTGGCTTTTTTGGCAGCTGCTGCCCACGGCTGGCTCCTATTTAAATGGTTGTCCGCACTATTCCACTTCTTGGATGAGAAGAGAAATGTCTTGAAAAAGCACCTGGATGACTAAGGATCATCCAGTTACAATGGTCACAGCTTCCCACAGTCACATCATCACCACTTGTGATCTTCACTGCCAGCTTCCAATAGGTCGTCAGTGAGGAAACCAGCCGCCACCTGATGTTGTGCTTAATGACTGCACAGGATTCCTTAAACCTGAACTGTCATTGTACAATGAAGATCACATTTAATTTCGTTGTGCGAGGTGCAATGACAATAAACTAAACTAAATCCCCATCGATGATTGATTGACTGATTGATTCCACACGGAAACTGCCTCTTTTTATTGATACTATTTGAAATCCCTTAATGCTCTCTCTTCCTCCCCCTCCCCTGTTTATCTTGCAGCAATTCGGTGGCCTGAACACCCCCTACCCAGGGGGCTTAAACACACCTTATCCAGGTGGAATGACCCCGGGACTGATGACTCCTGGCACAGGGGAGCTGGACATGAGGAAGATTGGGCAAGCTAGAAACACCTTGATGGATATGCGTCTCAGCCAGGTAAGGACACGACGGGATGTGTGTGTGAGAAATAGAAGTAGTCCTTGACTAACGACCATTCCCTAAGTCCGTGATTGTCTGTCTGCCTAGAGTATATTTGGCTTTTATATAGTTTCAACAAGCAAAGCAAGAGCATAGATAGCTGTTGTGGCCCAGCAGGAGCCGTTGGGAGATGCGAACAGACTCCGATAGCCAGGGACCCTATGAGTCGGCTCTGGAAGATGTGGAGGACCCTGGACAGGGTTCAGACTCCAAGCAGGGACCAGAGAGGGTGGTTGGCCACCAGGAGGCGCCTGAGGCATGGAGCAGCGGTGAAAGCCAAAGGGAGTTGGTCCCTGACGTCTGGCCCTGGAGCAGTGGGGAGGAGCTAAGGGAGTTGGTCCCGGACGCCAGGCAGAGACGGGCAGATAAGCGCCAACAGCAACTACACAGATACAGAAGATAATTGGGGCCAGGTGGTTGTGATTAGGCTCCTCCCAAGAGAGTATATAAGAAGAGACTTTGGGAGGAGGCTGTTTGCAGGACACAACTATTATACTAAAGCTGGAGAATCTCTTGTGTGCATTTCTTATCTGTGGTTGCTGCCAAAGTCTTGTCGGTGTGTTAATTTACTGTGAATAAATTGTCTAGCAGTAATCTTGCCTTCTCTGTGGGAGCGCCTTCCCTCTGGAATGAGCTGCCCCCGGAGCTTCGCATAATCCCCGACCTCCGGTCCTTCCGACGCGCCCTAAAAAGTTGGCTTTTCCAGCAAGCCAGCCTGGCCTGAATAGAATAAAATAAATTATTAAATTGTTAATTTTAGTTTAATCCTAAATTTGATTTTAAATTGTCAACTGAAGGTTATTGGATTTCCTATTTAATCTTTTTTTAACTTTTGTCATATGTGTTTTTATGTTGTACTCCGCCCTGAGTCCTTTGGGAGAAGGGCGGCATGTACATCCAATAAAACCAAACCCTACCAAACCAAACCATCATTGGGGTCTCAGTTACGGTCGTAAATCAAGGACTGCCTGTAGCGATGTTGCTTATTATTATTATTGTTGCACGTTAAATAAATCAATATATGGGGATGATCTTTTCCAAAGATGATGATATTTGGAAAGGGTTACAGGTAGTCCTCGACTTACGACCACAATTGAGCCCGAGATATATGTGGTGGTGAGAAATCCGTTAAGAGAGTTTTGCCCCGTTTTATAACTTCTCTGTGCCACAGCTGTTAAGCGAACCACTGCCGTTGTTAAATCGGTAAACACGGGTTGTTAAGTGAAACTGGTTTGTCCGTTGACTTTGCTTGTCGGAAGGTCGCAAAAACAAGACTCTTGAACACCCCCCCGCAACCGTCGTAAGTGTGAGTGGGTTGCCAAGCATCCAAAGGTAAATTGCCTGGCCACGGGGGGTGCTGCACTTACGGTCGTAAGTGTGAAAAACGGACACCCGTCCCTATTTTCAGTGGCAGGTTTGCAAGTTTGGACGGTCACTGTTGTAAGTCGAGGACTAACTTGTCGTCAATGACGGGCGTAACATTGTTTACCCTTCCAATGCTTTATGGGAAAATATCTATATAGTCATTTGCATTTTACATCTTCTCTCATCTTAACGAGGCTTTGGTTAATCCACAGGTATCTGATTCGGTGAGCGGACAGACAGTGGTGGATCCCAAAGGCTACCTGACGGATTTAAACTCCATGATTCCCACCCACGGTGGAGACATCAAGTAAGGGCACATGGGTGTTGTGCTTGTGCAATCCCGTATTTTTCAGAGTATAGGACGCACCAAGATTTTGAAGAGGCAAATTAAAAAAGTTGTGGCACTCTGCAGACCTCCCAAAAATGGCCCGTTTTTTGTGAAAAAGGGCCCTTGAAAGGGGGGGGGGGCATGAATAGCCTTTAGGAAACTTGTAGCGTGCTCCTGGGGATGCCCCCCCCCCAAAAACGAGCAAAAATCGGCCCGTTTTTTGCTCATTTCTGCCTTCCCCAGCCCCCCGGAGGTCTCTGAAAGCCTCCTAAAGGCTCTGCACAGCCATGTTGGTGACGGGGTGGTGGTGGTGGTGGTGGTCAGGAGACCAAAAGTGCTGTATTCAGTGTATAACAGTGGTCTCCAACCGTGGCAACTTTAAGACCTGTGGACTTCAACTCCCAGAGTTCCTCAGCCAGCTTTGCTGGCTGAGGAACTCTGGGAGTTGAAGTCCACAAGTCTTAAAAGTTGCCAAGGTTGGAGACCACTGGTGTATAAGACCCACCCAGATTTTCAGCCTCTTTTTTTAAGGGAAAAAGGTGCGTCTTATACTCCGAAAAATACGGTAAGAATAGAAACTTCTGTGTTGAAAAGAGCTGCGTGAATGTTTAGGAACCTCTCCTAAGGAGATCCCGGCCAGTATCTTCGCTGTCCCAGCACACAGGTTTGATTTCAGTGAGAGATCAGGGTGATGATATTGTCCAAAATGCGGGTCAAGTGCGGCTGTACAACACTTTGGGTCCGAAGTCAGAAAGGCGATTGTGGAGGAGGGAACGCGGAGTCCTTGGTGCTGTCCGAGCTGGGTTGTTCTCTTGCGGGTGTTTTATTACCCAACTAGGTAACATTATTAGGACTGATGATGTTACCTAGTTGGGTAATGAAATCTCTGCAGGGAAAGTTCAGAGAGCACCAAGGACCCCACTCCCTCCTCCTCTGCCCCGCTCGCTCCACAAGCCCCACTCCCTTCTAGTACTGATGTTATTACCTAGTTGGGCAATGAAACATCTATAAGAGAACAGCCAAGCTCAAAGAGGAGAAGGACTCCATAGTTCTCCTCCTCCTCTCCACTCCACATCTCGCTGATGAAGTTACCTAGTTGGGCAATTTATAAGGAAACAACCAACCCCAGAGAGTACCAAGGACCCTACAGTCTCCTCTTTCCTTCCTTCCTTCCTTCCTTCCTTCCTTCCTTCCTTCCTTCCTTCCCTTCCTTCCTTCCTTTCCTCCCTCCTCCTCCTCCTCATCTCTGCAAACCCCATTCCCTTCTAGCTCTGACTATGTTACTCAGTTTGGTCATGAAACATCTGCAAGAAAACAACCAAGCTCAGAGAACACCAGGGAATCTACAGTCCTTGTCCTTGTGGCGTTGTCGTTGTCTCGTCATCCTCTCCTCCTCCTCCTCCTCCCCCCCCTCCTCCTCCTCCTCCTCCCTCCCTCCCTCCCTCCCTCCCTCCCTCCCTCCCTCCCTCCCTCCCTCCCTCTTCCTTCCTTCCTTCCTGAAAACCCCAGTCCCTTCTAGCACTGATGATGTTGCCTAGTTTGGGTAATGAAAATCTACAAAAAAAAAAGAACAAGCTAAAGAGAGCAACAAGGAGCCCAGTCCTCCTCCTCCTGCCCCCCCCCCACTCTTCTTCCTCCTCCTCTCCTCCCCCTTCCCTCTTCTCCACTCCATAAACCCCACTTCCTTCTAGCACTGATGAGGTTACCTAGTTGGGCAATGGAACGTCTATAAGAAAACAACCAAGCTCAGAAAGCAGCAAGGATCCCACAGTCGCCGTCCTCCTCCTCCTCCTCCTCCTCCTCCTCCTCCTCCTCCTCCTCCTCCTCCTCCTCTCCCTCCTCCTCCTCCTCCTCCTCCTCCTCCTCCTCTTCTCCGCTCCATAAATCCCACTTCATTTTAGCACTGGTGAGGTTACCTAGATGGGCAGTGAAACATCTACAAGAAAACAACCAAGCTCAGAGCACCAAGGATCCCACATTATTCCTCCTCCTCCTCCACCTACCCCCTTCCTCTTCTCCACTTCATAAACCCCACTTCCTTCTAGCACCTGATGAGGTTACCTAGTTGGGCAATGGAACGTCTATAAGAAAACAACCAAGCTCAGAAAGCAGCAAGGATCCCACAGTCGCCGTCCTCCTCCTCCTCCTCCTCCTCCTCCTCCTCCTCCTCCTCCTCCTCCTCCTCTCTCCCTCCTCCTCCTCCTCCTCCTCCTCCCTCCTCCTCCTCTTCTCCGCTCCATAAATCCCACTTCATTTTAGCACTGGTGAGGTTACCTAGATGGGCAGTGAAACATCTACAAGAAACAACCAAGCTCAGAGCACCAAGGATCCCACATTATTCCTCCTCCTCCTCCACCTACCCCCTTCCTCTTCTCCCACTTCATAAACCCCACTTCCTTCTAGCACTGATGAGGTTACCTAGTTGGGCAATGGAACGTCTATAAGAAAACAACCAAGCTCAGAAAGCAGCAAGGATCCCACAGTCGCCGTCCTCCTCCTCCTCCTCCCTCCTCCTCCTCCTCCTCCTCCTCCTCCTCCTCCTCCTCCTCCTCCTCCTCCTCCTCCTCCTCCTCCTCTTCTCCGCTCCATAAATCCCACTTCATTTTAGCACTGGTGAGGTTACCTAGATGGGCAGTGAAACATCTACAAGAAAACAACCAAGCTCAGAGCACCAAGGATCCCACATTATTCCTCCTCCTCCTCCACCTACCCCCTTCCTCTTCTCCACTTCATAAACCCCACTTCCTTCTAGCACTGATGACATTACCTAGTTGGGCAATGGAATGTCTATAAGAAAACAACCAAGCTCAGAAAGCACCAAGGATCCCACAGTCGTCGTCGTCCTCCTCCTCCTCCTCCTCCTCCTCCTCCTCCTCTCTCCTCCTCCCTTCCTCTTCTCCACTCCATAAATCCCACTTCATTTTAGCACTGATGAGGTTACCTAGTTGGGCAGTAAACAACCAAGCTCCAAGGGAGCACCAAGGACCCCCCCCCCCATTTCAAACCTGACCCCTTCTCCTCTTGAGATTGTGTATGAAAATAAGTTACAGGGAAAAAACTCTTCTCTGCATTCCTGCAGCACATTTTGGTATAAGCAGGGCCGGCACTGCAGGGCATGAAGCTTTTGCCTCTTACGTTTCCTCCCTCCCTAGCGACATCAAGAAAGCACGCTTACTTCTGAAATCCGTGCGAGAGACGAACCCTCATCACCCGCCGGCCTGGATCGCTTCGGCCCGCTTGGAAGAGGTGACCGGGAAGCTCCAGGTGGCTCGAAATCTCATCATGAAAGGAACCGAAATGTGTCCCAAGGTGAGGGGCTGTTTTG
This sequence comes from Thamnophis sirtalis, assembly GCF_051295495.1. Lineage (NCBI taxonomy): Eukaryota > Metazoa > Chordata > Lepidosauria > Squamata > Natricidae > Thamnophis > Thamnophis sirtalis. The sequence continues at coordinate 59,083 of NW_028261442.1, forward strand.
CAGAAGTTGAATTTTAGATGGATGGATGGATGGATGAAAGGAAAGAAAAGGAAGAAGGAAGGAAGACCCTGCTTTAAAGGACTTGGATCCTTGTTGAGTTGTGAGCCGCCCTGAGTCCCCTTCGGGGGAAAGGCAGCATATAAATAAAATCAACATACAACATACATTAACCCAGGGTCGGCAACCTTAAACACTCAAAGAGCCACAAAGGTCCTAACCAGAAGCCCCCTGTTCAATTCTGGAGTCGACGGAAGTCTGGTTCCCCTATCATAGAGTCTCTTCCTAGTTTGGCATCCTTTTTCCTCTGCTGACCGGAAGTCCTGTTCCCCCACCATAGAGTCTCCTCCTAGCGCGGCATCCTTTTTCCTCTACCTTGTCCTAACCGAAAGCCCTATCAATTGTGGAGCTAACCAGAAAACCCTCCCCTTGCCATAGAGTCTCCTTTTTGGCGCACCCTGCTTCCCCCTCTTCCAAACCGGAAGCTCCTCTCAGTGCCGACTGGCAACAGGAGCCACAGCAGAGGGAGAAAGAACCACATGCGGCCCCAGAGCCGCAGTTTGCTGCCCCCCTCCCTTAACCAATAAGCCACCAACTTCCTCTATTCGCTCCCTTTCTCCAGAGCGAAGACGTCTGGCTGGAAGCTGCGCGCTTGCAGCCCGGAGATACTGCCAAGGCCGTGGTGGCTCAGGCTGTCCGTCACCTCCCCAGTCGGTCCGGATTTACATCAGAGCCGCCGAGTTGGAGACGGATATTCGAGCCAAGAAGAGAGTCCTTCGGAAAGGTGAGACGGGGCCCATCGAGGAGAAACCTCGGTTGGTTTGGAAGGTGGTTCCTGCTTGCTACCTGGGAGAAGGACGGGGGAATTCTGGGAGTTGGAAGACCACTCAAAGTGGCCGAGGTTGAGAAACACCCCTTGATGGATTTCGAGATCTTTAAAGCCAGGGGAAGTTGCAAATGCAGTTCGCCAGAAGCTCTGATGAGCACAGCTGGTAGGGAGGGATAGGATGGGAGATCCAGTTCAGTTAACACCCAGAGGACCAGGTGTGTACAGGTAGACCTGGATGACTGAAAATCTCTTGGTGTTATCTAATAAAATGAAATTCATTGGTGAAAAGAGGAAGGTTCTACATTTAGGCAACAAAAACGAAATGCACAGGTACAGTATAGGTGGTGCCTTGCTCAATAGCCTTAACTGAGGGAGGGATCTTGGAGTCCTAGTGGACAACCATTTAAATAGGAGCCAGCCGTGTGCAGCAGCTGCCAAAAAAGCCAACACAGTTCTAGCTGCATCAACAGAGGACAGAATCAAGATCACGTGAAGTGTTAATACCACTTTATAATGCCTTGGTAAGGCCACACTTGGAATATTGCATTCAGTTTTTGGTCTCCACGATGTAGAAAAGATGTGGAGACTCTAGAAAGAGTGCAGAGAAGAGCAACAAAGAGGATTAAGGGGACTGGAGGCTTAAAACATATGAAGAATGGTTGCAGAAACTGGGTATGTCTAGTTTAATGAAAAGAAGGACTAGGGGAGACACGATAGCAGTATTCCAATATCTCAGGGCTGCCACAAAGAGAGGGAGCCAAGCTATTCTCCAAGGCACCTGAGGGCAAGACAAGAAGCAATGGGTGGAAACTAATCAAAGAGAGAAGCAACTTAGAACTAAGGAAAAATTTCCTGACAGTTACAACCATGAATCAGTGGAACAGAAGTTGCCTCTAGAATTTGTGAATGCCCCAACACTGGAAGTTTTAAAAAGATGTTGGATAACCATTTGTCTGAAGTGCTGTACTGTTCCTGCCTAGAGAGGGTTGGTCTAGAAGACCTCCAAAGTCCCTTCCAACTCTGTTATTCTATTCTATCCTATTCCTATTCTATCATCTCCATTTAACGACCCCAAAAGCCCTGCAGGGTGGAGTCTGGGCAACTGAATGGCGCTAGCAGAGTGGTTCAATGGCCGGATGCCCTTCCTGTCGCCAATGCGGAGTTTTGTTCAGCAGATATATTCTCAGTGTGCCCAGAGAGAGAAATACCATATTTTTCGGAGTATAAGACACACCTTTTCCCCTCTAAAAGAGGGTGAAAATTTTGGTGCGTCTTATATACTGAATGTAGCCCTTCCCATCCACCGGCCCCCACCCTTTGGCCTCTGCCTCCCAGCAATTTACCTCCTTCCAGCAAATGGGGAAAATGGGGTTTGCGGAGGCTGCGATAGGCTATAGCTAACCCTGCAGCCTGAAACAGCTGATGATCGGGAGGCCGCTTAAACTGAAAGTGAAACTTGCTGTTTGCTCCAGGGGACAAATAGCTGGGACGCAGATATTTTTTTCTTCTGCTAATTAGGCTGTTTGCTTCAAGGAGGCAAGTTAATAACTATAAATGCCTATAGAATGTTCAAATTGTTGGATTTATTTTTATTATTAGATTCTCTGCAGCAACGCAAGCCCAGGGGCCATAGTTTGAGGACCCCTGATTTAGATAAAAAATGCAAATAAATGCATAAAATTTTTCCAAGGATCACCAGTGGTCCATGGACCACCCGTTGATGGCCGCTATTCTACAGTGAGTCCCTTACATGCATGCTTCCAAGATTTCTCTATTAAATTTGCAAATTGCATTACACCTGGCAGCTAGGATATTGTTCAGTCCTGCATAAAGAAAAGCATCCCCCTCCTCCCTTTCTATTTCTCTTAGCACTGGAGCATGTCCCGAATTCCGTCCGCTTATGGAAAGCGGCTGTTGAATTAGAAGAACCGGAGGATGCCAGGATAATGCTGAGCCGGGCCGTGGAATGCTGTCCCACCAGCGTGGAAGTAAGTGGTCGTTTGGTTTTGTCCACAGGGGGGGGGGGGTATGGCCTATTCTCTAAAGCACCAAGAGGGCAGGACAAGAAATAGTGGATGATCATTAAAGAGAGATTCATCGTCGCAAGTAAAGCGTATATGAGAGGAGTTCTGATAAACTTAAATAGACTACATAGACGTAAACAGGGGGAAAAGAGAATTGAACTTGAAGAAGAAATTAGAAAGAGAGAGCAGGAGTTAATTCTAAAACCAGGAGACAAAAAGATTAAAGAAGCAATTACCTTATTAAGAGGGCAATTTAATATGCTGATGTCAGACCAGGTAGCCACTAATTTGCTATATGCAAAACATAACGCTTTCTGTAATGCAAATAAATCTGGCAGATGGTTAGCATATTTGATTAGGAAAAAACAGAAATCTCGTAATATATCGAAATTACATTATAAAGGGAAGGGAGTGCATCAACAGGATGAGGTCCAAAAGGCCTTTCATGAATTTTTCACAGGATTGTATATGAAAGATAAAATACAAGGTTTAGATATAGGTAGATACCTGGATAAAGAAAAAATACCTATAGTTAAAGACGAGCAGAGGGAAAGATTGAACCAACCAATAACCTCGGGGGAAATTCTCCAGGTAATCAAACAGCTAAAGGTAGGGAAAGCACCGGGTACAGATGGGTTCCACCACAAAACCGTGTTCGCCTAAAGCGCGCTCGACGAAACCGCGTAGCTGATGTCATCAACAGGGTGACAACAGCGCGGAGACAGAAGCATGCTGTAAACGCTAAACCTAGAATTAACCCCTAAACCTAAACCTAACCCCCCTAAACCTAATCCTAAACCTAACCCTTAACCTAACCCTAAACCTAATCCTAACCCTTAACCTAACCTAACCCTAACCCTAAACCTAACCCTAACCCTTAACCTAACCCTAAACCTAACCCTAAACCTAACCCTTACCTTAAGTTGAATCGGCTTGCTTTCAAAGCGCTATTTAAAGCGCCCTTCTTTCTCCACGCTCGCTGTTGTTGCCCTGTTGATGACATCAGCGACGCGGTTTAATCGGGCGCGGCTTAGTCGGACGCGGTTTTGTCGTGCCACGGTACAGATGGCCTGACATCAGCTTATTAGAAAAATTTACAATTAAAAATGGTAGAACCTCTCAAGGAATTATTCAATATAAGTCTACTGCTAATATGATCCACACGGAAGGGAGGGTACCCCCATCTTGGAAGACAGCTTTCATATCCTTGATACCAAAAGAGGATGTAGATCTTACTCTACCAAAAAATTATAGACCTATATCATTACTTAATATAGAAAGAGAGATTCATCGTTAAAGAGAGCTAGAACTAAGGAGAAATTTCCTTGAAATTAGAACAATTGACCAGTGGAACGACTTGCCTCCAGAAGTTGTGAATGCTCCAACACTGGAGGTTTTCAAGAAGAGATTAAATAACCATTTGTCTGGGATCTCAAAAGTGCTTTTTCAAGAGGCAACGGGACTTTCTGGTTTTTCTTTGAAAAGACATTTCTCTTCATCTGAGAAGCTACTTCATCTCTGAGCTTCTGGGATGAGAAGCAAAACGTCTTCTAAGAAAACAACAGGATGTCCAGTTGGCTCTTGAAAACACCTTTGGGACAACCATATCCTGGATGACTGAGAATCTCTTTTTACACATTGATCTGGGATGGTATAGAGCTGTGATGGCAAAACCATGGCAGAGAGCCGTCGCCCCAGCTCAGGGCCATTGCGCATGTGCGAGGACCTCCCACCGGCCAGCTGATTTTCAGGTCTCTGCAGTGCATGCGGGCGGGGGGGGGGTCCATGCTCATGCACGGGGGGGTAGCATGGGGGGGGATGCACCATTTTTGATTCCAGAAGGCTTCAGGGAGGCCTCCTGGGCCCAAAAATGAGCCGTGGGAAGGCGGGGGTGGTGCGGACATGCGTTGGGGGTGGTGGTGTTTCACGCATGCAATGGGGGGGGACAGGGCACGCAGGTGTGTTTTGCGCGTACTATTAATCTATTAATCTGTTATCCCGTTTAGTGACTGCTAAAAGTTAACGGTGGCACTGGAAAAAAATGACTTTTATCCCTTTGATCAAACTCGGGACACTTGTCAAGTAACTTCCCTGTTGACGTTGCTCGTCAGAAGGTTACTAAAAGTGGTCACATGACCCCGGCACACTGCGAGCGTCATAAATACGAGACAGTTGCCGTGCGTCCAGAGTTTGATCCCAATTTGTTTGTGTCAGATGCATCCCAGTTGAAGTAAGACATGCCGTACTACATAAAACTTTAAAATATAAGATTAAGATATGTACGAGTCAAACCAATCTTGCCCAGAAACTGGCAACGTGAATTGCCTTCTGTCGTGCTACCGTGAGGTCTTAAGGACACAAAGGACGCATTTTGGATCACTTGGCCACAAGTTTGTTGCAACAATCATCAGTGTGAAAAACTTGTGTCATTTTTTTTCTCCTGTGTCCCTAGTAATAGTAAGAAATGCAATACAATAGCAGAGTTGGAAGGGACTTTGGAGGTCTTCTAGTCCAACCCCCTGCCTAGGCAGGAATCCCTATACCGTTCCAGACAAATGCCTATCCAACATCTTCTTAAAGACTTCCAGTGTTGGGGCATTCACAACTTCTGGAGGCAACTTCTGTTCCACTGATTCATTGTTTTTACTGTCAGGAAATTTCTCCTCAGTTCTAAGTTGCTTCTCTCCTTGATTAGTTTCCATTAGTTTTTTTTTTTTTTGTTTTGTTTTTGTAGCTTCGAAAGGTCCCTAAACAAATGGTTGCAAAGAGAGTGGTATTCAGCCGGTTCGGACTGGTTTGAGCAAACCGGTAGTAGCGATCGCGGACGGGCCTGCCCACTCACCCCGACTCTACGTCCTCCTACTTAGCCACGTTTTTGAGGCCGGGCACATGCGCAGAAGGCATGTGTGAGCGAAGCGCATGCATGGAAGGCAGGGTGCATGCGCGGAAGATGCACATGTATATGAAGTGAGCGTGCGCGCGGGGCAGCTAGTGGTAAAAATACCGTATTTTTTGAAGTATAAGACGCACCTTTCCCCCCTACAAGAGCGTGGAAATGTTGGTGCGTCTTATACATCAAATACAGCTATTTTTGACCTCATGAAACCCGCCCCTGCACCCCATTTTTGCAAAAAACACCCCGTTTTTTGCAAAAACGGAGGCTTTTTTTGCCTTGCCTCAGCCCCCAGCAGCACTCTGCAGGCTACAGCAAGGCTGGGGCAAGGCAAAACCTCCCCCCCCCCCTTACTTACCTCTTCGAAATCCTGGTACATCTGATACACAGGTGCGTCTTATAGTCTGAAAAATATGGTAAGTGAATCATCTTGCTATGAGGCCGTTGGGTAGCCCTCACATCAAACTCTTTTCATTTCCTTTGTTCCAGCTGTGGCTCGCCCTGGCCAGGCTCGAGACCTACGAAAATGCTCGCAAGGTCTTAAACAAAGCCCGTGAGAACATCCCGACCGACCGGCACATCTGGATTACAGCTGCCAAGCTTGAGGAGGCCAACGGGAACACTCAGATGGTGGAGAAGATCATCGACCGAGCCATCACCTCCTTGAGGGCTAATGGGGTGGAAATCAACCGAGAACAGTGGATCCAGGTACCTGCCAAGGGGGATTTTTCTCTCTTTCAAAGCCTGACTTTTCTAACCTGGTGTCTTCCAGGCCTTTTGAAGTGAGGGGTCCCAAATTATCCCAAGACACCAGGTCTGGGAAAAGCTGTTTTAGATCATTATTTTTAATCACCGTATTTTTCGGAGTATAAGACGCACCTTTTTCCCTCAAAAGAGAGGCTGAAAATCTGGGTGCGTCTTACACACCGAATACAGCATTTTTGTTGCCTCCCGAAGCTTCACCCCTTCACCAAAATGGCTGTGCATGCCCTTATGGAGGCTTCCAGAAAGCTCCTAGGAGCTGGGAGGACAGAAATTAGCAAAAAAGGGCTGTTCCCCTCCCCCCAGCCCCCAGCAGCACACTATAAGCCTCCATAAAGCTATGCATGCTGATTTTTGCTCATTTTTGACCCCCCCCCCCGAGCACTCTGCAAGCACAGCCCCCCCCCCCCCCCGGCTATTCATGCCTTTTGTTTGAAAAAAAATGTGCCCGTTTTGGGGAGGGTTGCAAAGTGTAAAAACGTTTTTTTCCCTTTTGGAAAGCTCTTTAACTGATTGATGAGAATTACATTGATCAAGTGCTGTGCCAGCAAAAACCAAGTCTTAGGTGCTGCAGATTGTCAGCGATTTCCTTCTCCAGCACATGGATAAATACACCTGGAAACATCTACCTACCTACTCTCTCTCTCTCTCCCTACCTACCTACTGTATTTCTCTTTCTATTTTTCTCTTATCTATCCCTCTACCTATCTACCCTCTCTCTCTACCTACCTACCTACTGTATTTCTCTCTCTCTATCCCTCTACCTATCTACTGTATTTCTCTCTCTTTCTATTTCTCTCTTATCTATCCCTCTACCTACCTACCTTCTACTGTATTTCTCTTTCTCTCTTTCTATTTCTCTCTCTCTCTATCCCTCTACCTATCTACCTACCTACACACCCACTCTCTCTCCCTACCTCTCTACTGTATTTATCTCTATATATCTCTCTTTCTATGTCTCTCTCTCTATCCACCTACCTAAACACTCTCTCTCCCTACCTACGTATTTCTCTCTCTTTCTTTCTCTCCTTCTCTATCCCTCTACCTGCCTACTTTTTTACTCTTCAAAATCTTGGTGCGTCTTATACGGCATGTCTTATACTCCGAAAAATACATCTTATACTCCGAAAAATACGGTATTCATTTCTTTTTACCTTGCCTTTGTTATTTTTATACCTAATTGAAGGAAGTGAAGATGCCTAATACTCCTTCCGCCTCCTGTTTTCCCCCCACAACCACCCTGTGAGGTGGGTTGGGCTGAGAGAGAGAGAGGGACTGGCCCAAAGTCCAGTCACTGTAATTTAACCTCTTTAGATATTTAACTAAGCATATCAGACAGGGGTCTCCATCCTTGGCGACTTTAAGGCTTGTTCACTTCAACTCCCAGAATTCCTCAGCCCGCAAGAGGAATTCTGGGAGTTGAAGTCCACAAGTCTTAAAGTTGCCACGGGCGGAGACCCCTGTTCTAAGATGCTTGGCTTTTCACCTCTGCTTGGGTGAAAATGCAGTGGGAAGGGGGCAGAGCAACCAGTTACGGGCCTTGCCAGATTAGGGGCAGTGGGGAAGCTTTCCTGACGGTGAGACAAGGGTGTGTTTTTTGTGCGGAATTGCCCCTTTGTTGTCCTCAACTGAGGCCACATCGGAATGAATTTTTCCAGGATGCCGAAGAATGCGATAAAGCCGGAAGCGTGGCCACCTGCCAAGCTATCATGAGAGCGGTGATCGGGATCGGGATCGAAGAGGAAGATCGCAAGCACACCTGGATGGAAGATGCTGATAGTGTAAGTACAAGGCCTCAGGTGGGAAGCTGAGGACAGGACCAAGAGGTAGAATAAGAGGTGGGATGTCACAGCCTGCCTCACTTGTTCCTTCCAGAAGCCACGGTGGCCTAGTGGTTAGAATAGCAGTATTGCAGTAGACTTATATACCGCTTCACAGTACTTATACAAGCGGTTTACAGAGTCAGCCTATTCTCCTCCAACAATCTGCGCCCTCAGTTTACCCACCTTGGAAGGATGGAAGTCTAAGTCAAATCTTGAGCCTGTGAGATTCGAACTGCCAAATTGCAGGCAGCCGGCAGTCAGCAGAAGCAGCCGGCAGTACTGCACTCTAATCCCACTGCGCCACCATGGCTCTTCAATGCAGTATTGCAGGCTGCTCTGCTCACTGCCAGGAGTTCACTGCCTGGGAACAGGCTCCAGCTGTTCTTCTGCCACACTGATGTCCGACTCTGAAGGTAGCTGATAACTGTCGGACAGCCCTGGCCCCCTCTCTGCCTCCGACGCAGAGCCCTCATCAGAGCCTTCCCCAGTCTCCAGGACTGCCCATCTTCCTCCCCAACCTCCTCACTGTCCGAATCTGCTGGCCACTGGCGGGCCACAACAATAAATATGAACCAGTGGTCAAGCATCTGAATGTAAAATTACATGACCCTGGGGATGTTGCAGCTGTCATAAGTGTGAAAAAAACGGTCACGGGTCCCTTGTTTCGGTGCTGTTGGAGCTTCGAACGTTCCCTCAATGAACCGTTGTAAGTCAAGGACTGCCTCTATAAATCAGATTATGAGAGAGCTCACTGAAAACAGCTTCCGTGACCCGTGTTCTTTCTTTCCCCTCCCCTGTAGTGTGTGGCGCACAATGCCTTGGAGTGTGCCAGGGCAATTTACGCATACGCCTTGCAAGTTTTCCCCAGCAAGAAGAGCGTCTGGTTACGAGCGGCTTATTTTGAGAAGAATCACGGAACGAGGTACGTCCCCATGTGCCGTTTCACAAATATTCCTCCAGGAAGCTGGCTGTGGCAGTGGTTCCGGCAATGGCTTTCGCTTCACTTGTTCCCACTGGAGCAGAACAGGGGTGTTTTTCCTTTGGTTTTGTTTTTAAAAAGGCAAAAATGTTCCTGGCGAATTATGGCCTGTCCCTGTTGGGCCTTTGAAGCTTTCTCCACTGTCACTTTCTTGGCCCTTCTGGATGGCCAAAACAATCTCTTTTTGGACATCGCCCACAAGGTTCTGGACATGAAAAGGCCTCCTACGAATGCCTGTGGCGCACCTTTTAAAAATTGCACACAGGAAACCAATTTCATTGTATTTATTTTGTACAATGGCAATAAAGGCTATACTAATCTTTGATGTGCCAGCAGAATCGAGCCCCAAATTTCTCTTGCAAAGAGAAAAGTTGACACATTGCAAGGGGGAGAAACTAATATTGCTGCAATATTATCATCATTCAATCAGGGAGGATAATGTATATATATATATATACACACACATACACACATACACATACATACATACTCATCTGGCCTGTGGGCTGGGAGTTTAAATATTCTACTCCCCCTCCCCACCTGAAAAGAACTCTGTTCCAACTGCCAATTGCCTTATATTAACATGCTCTGATGCTACCCCTCTCCTAAATTGGAAGTGGGCGTGGCCAGCACGTTGACTCATCTGGCCTGCGGGCTGGGAGTTTAGACATTCTACTCCCCCTCCCCACCTGAAAAGAACTCTGTTCCAACTGCCAGTTGCCTTATATTAACACGTGCAGAGGTTACCCATCCGCTAAATTGGAAGTGGGTGTGGCCAGCACGTGACTCATCTGGCCTGCGGGCTGGGAGTTTAGACATTCTACTCCCCCTACCTACCTGAAAAGAACTCTGTTCCAACTGCCAATTGCCTTATATTAACATGCTCTGATGCTAAGGAGTTATCCATTCTACATTAATTTTCAAGCTTTTAAGTGTCAATGTATCAAGGCTGATCCTAACTACTCATTAATTTTCAAACTTAATTTATCAAGCCCGATCACATAGTTTTGTATCCAGGCAGGTGATAACTGTTGGACATCCCTAACCCCCTCTCTGCCTCTGACACAGAGCCCTCATCAGAGCCTCCCCCAGACTCCAGGACTGGCCCATGCTCCTCCCCAACCTCCTCACTGTCCGAATCTGCTGCCAGCTCTGATGGCCGCTGGCAGGTCACAGCACATAAGTCAATTTTTTCAGTGCTGTTGTACTCTTTGAACAGTCACTAAATGAACTTGTTGTAAGTAGGGGACTACCAGTATTGCCTCTTTAAATTAAAAATCATAGGTTAGATGTCCGGACGTTTGCATTCTAATCTCCTTGCGCTGCTGTCTACTTTCAGGGAATCTTTGGAAGCTCTCTTGCAAAGGGCGGTGGCTCACTGTCCCAAGGCTGAAGTCTTGTGGCTCATGGGGGCCAAATCCAAATGGTTGGCTGGAGACGTCCCTGCGGCCAGGAGCATCCTGGCGTTGGCTTTCCAGGTGAGCACGCACGGCGGCCTTCATTGGGGTCCTTCCCTTTTGTCGTGATCGCTTTAGAACATGGGGCAAAATATTTCTAGCAGTATTTCTCAGTCTTGGCAACTTGAAGATGTGTGTGAAGGTTCTGACAGATGCCCTAATTAACTCACGAGTCTCCGAGCCAAAGAGAAAACTATCTCGTTTTTCGGAATATAAGATGCACCTCTCCCCCCCAAAAGGGTGAAAATCTGGGTGCGTCTTATACACTGAATACAGCAGTTCCCCCCCCCCCCCAAAAAAACCCTGCCCTCTTTGCAAAATGGACATCCAGAGGGTTTGGGAGACTTGCAAAGTGCTCCTGGGGGCTGGGGAGGGAAAAAAACGAGGGAAAAACGGACTGTTTTTGCAGAGGTGTAGAGACAAAGGATGACCTTGGCTTTCTAGAAAGGATTTTGTTATGGCTACATAGCATCTAACTCCTTATTATTCCCCCTCCCAATTCCCCACTAATGAAACAGCATAGTAGAATAGAATATTAGTGGGCAGTCCAAAAGGAACTGGCTGTAGGCCTGACACTTAGATGTTACCTTAACAACTTTTAGGTTCTTGGTTAGGACCCGAACTGTTAAGTTTTTACCAGTCTCAGACTATGAATCGAAGTGAAGATTAAGTAAAGAAAGGAAGGAAGGAAGGAAGGAAGGAAGGAAGGAAGGAAGGAAGGAAGGAGATTAAATACATTTATATATTAAGCACCAAGGACCCCACAGTTCAGCCCTCCTCCTGCTTCCTAATCTGGTGCCTTAACCACTGGACCAAACTGGTTCTCGTGATACTCAGCACAAAGTGCCGTTAATAATAGAAGAAGTGGAGGATTCAGTCTGATGGCATACAATTGATGAAATGGGATTTTTCTGATCTCTTTTCCATTCTGCCTCTGCGACTTATATTTTCAGGCCAATCCCAACAGCGAAGAGATTTGGCTGGCTGCCGTGAAGTTGGAATCCGAAAACAACGAATATGAACGAGCGAGGCGTTTGTTGGCCAAGGCCCGTAGCAGCGCCCCAACGGCTAGAGTAAGTCCACTCTGCTTGGAGAACGCAAATCTGTTGAAAGGAACTCAGTCGTTAACGCATAAAGCTGTAGTTTTCAGCTCATGTATTTGGTTCAGTGTATGCCAATCTCTGCCTTTTCTAGCAGTATGGACTTCAACTCCCAGAATTCTTATCAATGGCCATGCTGTCATGTCTAAGGCGGGACTACAACTCACAGTCTCCTGGTGATTGGATTAAAGTCACCCAGATGGCTTTCATGCCTAAGGCGGGACTAGAATTCATAGTCACCTGGTGATTGGCCCAAAGTCTCCCAGCCGGCTTTCATGCCTAAGGCGGGACTAGAATTCATAGTCACCTGGTGATTGGCCCAAAGTCTCCCAGCCGGCTTTCATGCCTAAGGCGGGACTAGAATTCATAGTCACCTGGTGATTGGCCCAAAGTCTCCCAGCCGGCTTTCATGCCTAAGGCGGGACTAGAATTCATAGTCACCTGGTGATTGGCCCAAAGTCTCCCAGCCGGCTTTCATGCCTAAGGCGGGACTAGAATTCATAGTCACCTGGTGATTGGCCTCAAGTCTCCCAGCCGGCTTTCATGCCTAAGACGGGACTCGAACTCATAGTCACCTAGTGATTTGCCCAAAATCAACTAATTGGCTTCCATGGCTAAGGCAGGACTAGAACTCAAAGTTTCTAGTCTGTTACCTTAATCACTAGAGCAAATTAACTCCCATGCCATAACTATTACAATTAATTTGTTATTTTACAAGTTGGTAGTTCAATTTTTCTCATTTCCCCCCATAACATTGCTAAGTAGATAAAATCCATATCTATTGTTTATAATCTTACCATTTCTTTTCCTTTCTAAGAGCCCCGGGGTAGGTTAGGAGCAACTTGAAACAAGCTGCTATGCTATTACAGTCAGGGGTGGGCTTCAAACTTTTTAGCAACGGGTTCTCTGCCTGGTTGCTGGGTGGGCATGGCCATGGTGGGTGTGGCCTGGTCGGCTTCCTGCACCATGGGGGAGGGGGGCGTTTTCCCCCCGGGATCCAGAGGCTTTTCTCAAGCCTCCGGGAGGGTGAAAAGGGCTTCCCCAGGCTCCGGAGGCCCTCGAGAGGCCAGAAATGGGCCTTTTTCTGGCCTTCCTGAACTTTCAGTAGGCCCGTTTTTCACCCTCCCCAAACTTCCCATAGGCCCGTTTTTCATCCTCCCCAAACTTCCCGTAGGCCCGTTTTTCACCCTCCCCAAACTTCCCGTGGGCCCGTTTTTCACCCTCCCCAAACTTCCCGTGGGCCCGTTTTTCACCCTCCCCAAACTTCCAGTGGGCCCGTTTTTCATCCTCCCCAAACTTCCAGTGGGCCCGTTTTTCATCCTCCCCAAACTTCCCGTAGGCCCGTTTTTCACCCTCCCCAAACTTCCCGTGGGCCCGTTTTTCACCCTCCCCAAACTTCCAGTGGGCCCGTTTTTCATCCTCCCCAAACTTCCAGTGGGCCCGTTTTTCATCCTCCCCAAACTTCCAGTGGGCCCGTTTTTCACCCTCCCCAAACTTCCAGTGGGCCCGTTTTTCATCCTCCCCAAACTTCCCGTAGGCCCGTTTTTCACCCTCCCCAAACTTCCAGTGGGCCCGTTTTTCATCCTCCCCAAACTTCCCGTAGGCCCGTTTTTCACCCTCCCCAAACTTCCAGTGGGCCCGTTTTTTCATCCTCCCCAAACTTCCCGTAGGCCCGTTTTTCACCCTCCCCAAACTTCCAGTGGGCCCGTTTTTCACCCTCCCCAAACTTCCAGCGGGCCCGGTTTTCACCCTCCCCAAACTTCCAGTGGGCCCGTTTTTCACCCTCCCAAAACTTCCCGTAGCCCGTTTTTCACCCTCCCCAAACTTCCAGCGGGCCCGTTTTTCACCCTCCCCAAACTTCCAGCGGGCCCGTTTTTCACCCTCCCCAAACTTCCAGCGGGCCCGTTTTTCACCCTCCCCAAACTTCCAGCGGGCCCGTTTTTCACCCTCCCCAAACTTCCAGCGGGCCTGTTTTTCACCCTCCCCAAACTTCCAGTGGGCCCGTTTTTCATCCTCCCTGAGCCTCCGTGTGTGCCCTGCACTTAACCTGCATCCAAAACAGGCCGCATGGGGACTTCTGGGAGGGGCGGGGCGGGGTGGGGTGGGCATGGCCAGCCAGGAGTGGGATTTGGGGGTTCTCCGAACTGTACAGAATCTTAGCTAGAGGTTCTCCCGAATCCCTGTGAACCCCCAGCAGCCCGCCACTGATTACAGTCAGCGTAATTGAGTAGCGCAGTGGTTGTCCCGAAAACCTCCGGTGGGCATTTGGCTGGACCTAAAATGTCTTGGAAGGTGGGGATACTCCTGGATTTGTGTCGAAGGTCCTTGCTTCTTGTTCCCAGGTCTTTATGAAGTCCGTCAAACTCGAGTGGGTCCTCGGGAACATTGCCGCGGCGCAGGAACTCTGCGAGGAGGCCCTGAAGCATTATGAAGACTTCCCCAAGCTCTGGATGATGAAAGGGCAGATCGAAGAGCAGGAGGAGCTGATCGAAAAAGCCCGGGATGCTTATAACCAAGGAGTAAGTCTCTCTGTCTCAAAATGTATTTGTCTCTGTGTATGGGGTAGTAGAATAGAATAGAATTCTATCTGAGAGGGATCTTGGAGTCCTAGTGGACAACCATTTAAATAGGAGCCAGCCGTGCGCAGCAGCTGCCAAAAAAGCCAACGCAGTTCTAGGCTGCATCAACAGAGGGAGAGAATCAAGATCACGTGAAGTGATAATACCACTTTATAAGGCCTTGATAAGGCCACACTTGGAATATTTGCATTCAGTTTTGGTCTCCACGATGTAGAAAAGATGTAGAGACTCTAGAAAGAGTTCAGAGAAGAGCCACAAAGAGGATTAGGGGACTGGAGGCTAAAACATATGAAGAACGGTTGCAGGAACTGGGTATGTCTAGTTTAATAGAAAGAAGGACTAGGGGAGACAGGATAGCAGTGTTCTGATATCTCAGGGGTTGCCACAAAGAAGAGGGAGTCAAACTATTCTCCAAAGCACCCGAGGGCAGAACAAGAAGCAATGGACGGAAACTAATGAAGGAGAGAAGCAACTTAGAACTGAGGAGAAATTTCCTGACAGAATCAGTGGAACAACTTGCCTCCAGAAGTTGTGGGTACTTCATCACTGGAAGCTTTCCAGAAGAGATTGGACAACTATTTATGTGAATAGGTATATGTTTTCCTATAGGGGGTTGGAGTAGAAGACCTCTAAAGTCCCTTCCAACTCTGTTATTCTATATTCTTCAAAGGAAAATATTTACAAAACCTGTGCTTGATAGGCCAATTCACAATCACAAATGTAATTGCAAAAGCGCACTCCCAAATCACTATGTTTTGTAACAGAATAACAGAGTTTGAAGGGACCTTGGAGGTACAATACAATAGCAGAGTTGGAAGAGACCTTGGAGGTCTTCTAGTCCAACCCCCTGCTCAGTCAGGAAACCCTATACCTTTTCAGACAAATTGTTGTCCGACATCTTCTTAAAAACTTCCAGTGTTGGGGCATTCACAACTTCTGGAGGCAACTTCTGTTCCACTGATTAATTGTTCTCCCTGTCAGGAAATTTCTCCTCAGTTCTAAGTTGCTTCTCTCCTTGATTAGTTTCCACCCATTGCTTCTTGTTCTACACTCAGATGCCTTGGAGAATAGTTTGACTTCCCTCTTCTTTGTGGCAACCCCTGAGATATTGGAAGACTGCTATCATGTCACCCCTGGCCCTTCTTTTCATTAAACTAGACATAGCTAGTCCTTTAGCGAATGTAGCAGTCATAAAGCAAACACAGTGGTTATTGAGAGAACACCATGGTCATTAAGTGAAACCACTGCCCACAGTGAGCGAGTTTTATTTTTTTGCCAGAAAGTGGAAATAATAGACAGTCTCCTACATTGAAGAATCACTGCACTTATGAAGTTAGTAACATGATTGTTAAGCTTAGCTTCCCCAATGACTTTGCTCGTCCGAAGGTCGCAAAAGTTGATCACATGATCCCAAGAGTCTGCAACCGTCATACATCTGAGCCCGCGTCTGAATGTTGATCACATGACCATGGGGACCATGCAACTTATGAAAAATGGGCATAAGTCACTCCCCCGCCCCCCAGATCCCTTGTAACTTCTGTCACTAAACAAATGATGGAAATGTTCTGACCGAGGTTTCCCCAGCAGCATCAAGCCGAGTCCTCGTCCCGATTAATCCCTTTTATTTAATTTACAGTGAATTCCTCTCCAGCCAAGTCTTTCCTCTCCCACAGCCTTTCAAGATAGTTCCCAATTACTGACCTTTATCAGGCTTGGTGACTGCCAGGCCGATATCTTTCAGATGCCACAATACTTGGCAAGAATGCAGGAATGAACTAATGGTCTCCTGCGAACTCCATTCCCCTGTCGCTCCTCTCTTATTCCCTCTGGGAGGGGCCATTCACCATCCACCTGTGGCCTTACTCCCAAGTCAACCTCTGTTCCTTAGTTGTTCCCTTCGTCTGGCCACTCTGCACATGCGCTCACTGGGAAGAAGCTCGAGGTTCGAGGTTCATTTTATTTATATGCCGCCCTATTCCCAGCGGGACTCAGGGTGGCGCACAAACCCAAGGAGGGGAAGGGAAACACAAAAACTACAACGAAAAATACAGGGCATTTAAAACAACCAACAGCCGCACAGTTCGAGAGGGGAAGGGAACTCATCGACCCCAGGCCTGCCGACATAGCCAGGTTTTAATCGCTTTTCAGAAGTCCTGGAGAGAGGTGAGGGTCCGAATCTCTGCGGGGAGCTCGTTCCAAAGGGCCGGAGCCGCCACAGAGAAGGCCCTCCCCCAGGTAGTGGCCAGATGACATTCGCTAGTGGACGGAACCCGGAGGAGGCCTAATCTGTGTGATCGTATGGGTCTTTGGGAGGTAAACAGCTCCAGCTGTTCGTCTGCCCCACTGATGTCTGACTCTGAAGGCAGTTGATATCTGGCATACGGCTCTGGCCCCCTCTCTTCCTCTGACATAGAGCCCTCCTCAGAGCCTCCCCCAGACTCCAGGACTGGCCCAGGTTCCTCCTCAACCTCCTCACTGCCCGAATCTGCTGCCAGCTCTGCTGGCCAGCCACAACAGGTAAGTCAAGAACTCCCTGTACAACATTTTCCCTCCGTCTTTGCTTCCCAACAGCTGAAAAAATGCCCTGGTTCCATCCCCCTTTGGCTCCTGCTCTCCAGGCTGGAGGAGAAAGTCGGTCAGCTCACCCGGGCCAGAGCCATCCTGGAGAAATCTCGTCTGAAGAATCCCAAGAACCAAGATTTGTGGTAAGGAGGAAAGTCTTATCAATGAAGCCGTGGCAGACGCTCTTTGAATGAAATGCAATAATAGATGATTAACGGAGGGCTTTGAAGTTTAACTTTCATGTTGATTGACCTGTGAAGGAGTCCCTTTTACTCCGCTGGTTGTTGTTGACTCTCGGGCAGGGGTCTCCAACCTTGGCAACTTTAAACCTGGCGGACTGAAAACAGTTTACAAAAGCTAAAACTGTTTTTCAAACTTGACCCCTTTAAGATGGGTGGACTTCAACTCCCAGAATTCCCTAGCCAGCATTGCTGGCTGGGGAATTCTGGGAGTTGAAGTCCTCCAGGCTTAAAGTTGCCAAAGTTGGAGACCCCTGCTCTAGGGGACATGTTGTGGCCCAGCAGGAGCCGTTGGAGCTGCAAACAGACTCTGATAGCGAGGGACCCTATGAGTCGGCTCTGGAAGATGTGGAGGACCCTGGACAGGGTTCAGACCCTGAACAGGGACCAGAGAGGCTGGTTGGCTACCAGGAGGCGCATGAGCCATGGAGCAGCGGTGAAAGCCAAAGGGAGTTGGTCCCTGACGTCAGGCAAAGACGGGCAGATCAGCGCCGACAGCAACTACGGAGATATAGAAGATAATTGGGGCCAGGTGGTTGTGATTAGGCTCCTCCCAAGAGAGTATATAAGAAGAGACTTTGGGAGGAGGCTGTTTGCAGGACTCAACTATTATACTAAAGCTGGAGAAGCTCTGGTGTGTATTTCTTACCTGTGGAAGTCTGGGTTGCTGCCAAAGTCTTGTCGGTGTGTTAATTTACTGTGAACAAATTGTCTAGCAGTAATCTTGTGTCGGCGTGACTCACCGTACGGAGGGGGGTCAGAACAGGGACAGTACTCATCTCTGTTTTAAGGCCATTGAGCCGGCCCTGTCCAAAGACAGTCATGTGGCCAGCACGATGTCGCAGAATGCTGTTACTTTACCACGAAAGTGATGCCTATTTATCTACTCTCATTTGCATTCTTCTGAACTGCTAGGTTGGCAGGAGCTGAGCTGAGGATGGGAGCTGACACCGTCTCATGGAGCTCGGGTCTCGAACCCAGGCAGTCAGCTTTCAAGCTGATAAACTCATTACATTTATAGTGGATAGAGGACAGGCCTAGTTGGTTGTTAACTAGATGGAAAAGTTGATAAATTGTGAGTCTACTTTGCAAGGGGGAGAAACTAATGGAGCTGCAATATGATATATCATTATTCAGCCAGGGAGAATAATATATGTATATGTGTCTTTGGCCCTTTTAATGCATATTTTTTTAATGTTTTGTCTACTTTTTGGGGGGTAAATCAATCAATCAATCTATCTATTATCTCTCTCTCACTCTCTGTCTCTATCTATCTATCTATCTATCTATCTATCTATCTATCTATCTATCTATCTATCTATCTATCTCTATCTCTATCTCTATCTCTATCTCTATCTATCATCTATCTATATCTATATCTATATCTCTATCTATCTATCTATCTATCTATCTATCTATCTATCTATCTATCTATCTATCTATATCTATCTATCTATCTATCTATCTATTTATATCTATCTATCTATCTCTATCTCTATCTATCTATCTATCTATCTATTTATATCTATCTATCTATCTATCTATCTATCTATCTATCTATCTATCTATCTATCTATCTATCTACATACGTACACATTTTTCCAATTTGTGTGAAATCTGGATAAAATGCTTAGGTAGCTCTCGACTTACGACTACAATTGAGCCCAACATTTCTGTTGTTAAGTGAGACACTTGTGAAGTGAGATTTGTCCCATGTCACGACCTTTTTTTGCCACAGTCATTAAGTGGATCACTGCAGTTGTTAAGTTAGTCACATGGTTGTTAATTGAATCCGGTTTCCCCATGGACTTTGCTCGTTGGAAGGTCGCAAAAGGGGATCACGTGACCCGTCGTAAGTCACGTGCGGCCCATCGTAAGTCTGACTCAGTTGCCAAGCGTCTGAATTTTGATCGCATGATCACGGGGAATGCTGCCACGGGCGTAAGTGTGAAAAATGCTCATAAGTCACTTTTTTGAATTGCAATAACTTCAAACGGTCGCTAAACGAACTGCTGTAAGTCGAAGACTACCTGTAGCAATAGCAATAGCAATAGCAGTTAGACTTATATACCGCTTCATAGGGCTTTCAGCCCTCTCTAAGCGGTTTACAGAGTTAGCATATTGCCCCCAACAACAATCTGGGTCCTCATTTCACCCACCTCGGAAGGATGGAAGGCTGAGTCAACCCGGAGCCGGTGAGATTTGAACCGCCGAACTGCAAGTAACAGTCAGCTGAAGTGGCCTGCAGTACTGCACCCTAACCACTGCGCCACCTCGGCTCATACCTGTAAAATAAAGTGCTAAAGCAAAAAAAAAAAAAAAAAAAAAAAAGAAGGAAGGAAACCTTATGGAGGTTGGCCAAAAGCCTTGCTCTCTTCCACCTTTGCTAGCTAAAACCTGGTGCTTCGTCCTTCTGTAGGCTGGAATCGGTGCGGTTGGAGTACAGAGCTGGGCTGAAGAACATCGCAAACACCTTGATGGCCAAAGCACTGCAGGAGTGTCCCAATTCAGGTACGGAAAACTCTCTTCTACTCTACTCTACTCTACTCTACTCTACTCTACTCTACTCTACTCTACTCTACTCTACTCTACTCTACTCTACTCTACTCTACTCTACTCTACTCTACTCTACTCTACTCTACTCCTTATTCCATTCCATTCCATTATACTCTATTCTATTATATTTTCTATTCTAATTCTATATTCTAATTCTATTCTGCTCTATTCTATAATACTCTACTCCTTACTCCATTCCATTCTATTATACGCTACTGTCTATTCTATTTTCTCTTCTAATTCTACATTCTATATTCTATATTCTAATTCTAATTCTATTCTACTCCACTCTACTCTACCCTACCCTACTCTACTCTACTCTATTCCTTACTCCATTCCATTCAATTATACTCTTCTCTACTCTATTATATTTTCTATTCTAATTCTATTCCACTCTACTCCACTCTACAATACTCTACAATACTTTACAATACTCTACTCTACAATACTCTATTCTATTCCTTATTCTATTCCATTCCATTATACTCTACTCTCTTCTATTTTCAATTCTAATTCTATATTCATAGTCTACTCTACTCTACTCAATTCCTTTTCCATTTTAAAAGAAAAGTACAGGTAGTTCTCAACATAGCACCACAATGGGGCCCTGCCTATTACAATTATAGGTTGTATCGATTGTAAAAGATGCCGTGGCCGACAAATTACTATTCCCTTGACCGTGGCTAACCGGATGGGGCAAATTCCCCATGACCCCTCCTGGGTCAGTTTTGACTTCTGCCTCTTCTGCCTTTCAGGAATTCTGTGGTCGGAAGCCATCTTTTTAGAAGCCAGACCTCAACGTAAGACCAAGAGCGTGGACGCCCTGAAGAAGTGTGAACACGATCCTCACGTCCTCCTGGCCGTAGCCAAGTAAGTCATCATGCCTGCTTGACTTACTTGACTTAAGTCTTTAGCGTCGGTACGGCATCGCCAATCCCTTTGCTGTAGAGTCGCATGCATCCTGAACCATCGCCACCCATTGTTTGCGATTTTGAGCGGCAGTTTTGCCATCTCGTATGGTAAAATGGATTCGCGAGAGGTCTTCTTCAATCAGCTTCATCCATGTTTTCCGTGGGGCGTTCTTATGCACCTTCCAGGTTTTGGGCACGGGTGCTTCAATGGTTATTTTGGGCCAGGAGTTGCTGTTCATTCTCCAAACGTGCCCTGCCCGTCGCATTCGGTTGCGCCTTACAAGTGTTTCGATGGTTGGTTGGTTCAGGCACAGTTTCCGTATATAGTCATTTGTTTTCCGATCATGTAGACTGAGCCCGCTTATGGTGCGTAGGCATCGCATTTGGAACACCTCCAATTTTTGTAGTTGAGCTTTTGTAAAGGTCCATGATTCAGATGAATAGAGGAGTATTGGTATGATCAAAGCATTAAATATTTTCATTTTTGTGGGCCTGGATATTTGTTGGGACGACCACAGTCGAAAGTATAATTCGAAAGAATTATAATTCTTTCGAATTATATAAAGAAAATATAATTCGAAAGAATTGCCCAGCTTTCCTACACAGTGCAGCTGGTTGGGCCACTTTACTGTTTCTCAGCCATGCCAACTGGAAGATGTCTGGACTTCAACGACTAGCAATTGCTGGCTGGGGAATTCTGGGAGTTGAAGTCCACGTGTAAGAGATTAACAGAGTTAGAAGGGACCCTGTAGGTTATCTAGCCCAACCCCCCACCCAAGCAGGAGGCCCTACACCATTTCTGACAGATGGCAGTCCAGTCTCTTCTTGAAAGCCTCCAGTGATGAAGCTCCCACAACTTCTGAAGGCAACTTCTGTTCCATGGGTTGACTGTTCTCACTGTCAGGAAATTCCTCCTTGATCAGTTTCCCTCCATTATTCCTTGTCTGGCCTTCCAGGTGCTTTGGAAAGCAGCTTAACCCCCTCCTCTCCGTGGCAGCCCCTCAAATATTGGAAGACTGCTTTCCTGTCTCCCCTGGTCCTTCTCTTCACTAGACCAGCCATGCCCAGTTCCTGCAACTGTTCTTCATATGTTTTAGCCTCCAATCCCCTAAACATCCTGGTTGCTCTTCTCTGCACTTTTTCTAGAGTCTCAACCTCTTTTTTTATAATGCGGTGACCAAAACTGGATGCAGTACTCTAGGTGTGGCTTTATAGAGTGGTATTAGCACCTCACTTGGTCTTGATTGTATCCCTTTTGTTAATGTAAATTGGGATTCTGTTGGCTTTTTTGGCTGCCGCTGCACACTGCTGACTCATATTTAGCTAGTTGTCCACTAAGACTGCAAGATGCCTCTCCCAGTCATTGCTATTAAGCCTGGTTTCACCCAATCTGTATTTGGTTTTGGATTTTTTTTGCCTAAGTGTAAGACTTTTCATTTCTCTACGTTGAATTTCATTTTGTTAGATAAGGCCCAGGGTTCAAGTCTGTCAAGATCCATCTGGATCTTGAGCCTATCTTCTAGGGCAGTGTTTCTCAACCTTGGCAACTTGAAGATGTCCGGATATCAACTCCCAGAATTCCCCAGCCAGCATTCGCTGGCTGGGGAATTCTGGGAGTTGAAGTCCGGACATCTTCAAGTTGCCAAGGTTGAGAAACACTGTTCTAGAGTGTTGGCTATTCCTGCCAGCTTAGTATCATCAATCTTCCAGTTGTCAAGGTTGAGAGACACTGTAAGAGATGAAAGTAAGCACGGGATAATTTAACACTAATTTTTTTTTGGTAGTTTTTGCTGTTCTTCAGTTTAGTGTTCAGTTCTCTCTTCTCCATACGGAATCAGAAGGAACGGAGTTTGCGAGGCGGGGGAAAGAGAGAGAGAGGGGAGAGAGAGAGAGAAAGAAAATAAGAAAGAGAAAGAGAGAGAGAGAAAGAAAGAAAGAAAGAAAGAAAAAGAAAGAAAGAAAGGCTGTTTTACTATTTTGAAGACAAAAGAGAAGACAACACACAGGGCCCTTGGTCACTCTACCCATCCTTCTTCCTTTTCTGTGGATGAAAATGAAATAAAATAAAAATGCACACCAGGCAGCCTTTCGAAGGGGAAAGGCTGCAGGGAAGGAAGGAAAAGGTGAGGTGGATTATTTTGAGAGAAGGAATCAGGCCATGTTGTGTAACACCTTTTATTAAAAAGGCAGCTCACGAAAGCTTCAGTGGGAGGGAAGGGGTTTTTTTTTTCCCCCTTCAAGGGGTTGGACTAGAAGTCCTCCAAGGTCCCTTTCAACTCTATGTATGTTTTTTGCTGAGGGGAAAAAATAAAAAACAAAAGGCAAAAGATGCTGAGACTCTAGAAAGAGTGCAGAGAAGAGCAACAAGGAGAATGAGGGGACTGGAGACTAAAACATATGAAGAACGGTTGCAGGAACTGGGTATGCCTAGTTTAATGAAAAGAAGGACTAGGGGAGACATGATAGCAGTCTTTCAATATCTCAGGGGTTGCCACAAAGAAGAGAAAGTCAAGCTATTCTCCAAGGCACCTGAGGGCAAGACAAGAAGCAATGGGTGGAAACTAATCCAGGAGAGAAGCAGCTTAGAACTGAGGAGAAATTTCCTGATAGTTAGAACAATTAATCAGTGGAACAAAAGTTGCCTCCAGAAGTTGTGAATGCTCCAATGCTGGAAGTCTTTAAGGAGATGTTGGACAGCCATTTGTCTGAAACGGTATAGGGTTTCCTGCCTAGGCAGGGGGTTGGACTAGAAGACCTCCAAGGTCCCTTCCAACTCTGCTATTTTATTGTATTGTGTTGTATTGAATTGGGAGTAAGGCTACACATACAATACAATAGCAGAGTTGGAAGGGACCTTGGAGGTCTTCTAGTCCAACCTTTTGCCAAAAAGGTCATGCGGAAACGTGACTTGTCGATGCTGCGCTCTGGAAAAGCCAAACGCCTGGCTTCTAGCGTACCCAACAATCAGCTGGCTGATGCACATGCGCATACTGGTTTTTGGCACTGCCACACGCGCAAATGGATCGTGCTCTGGAAAAGCAGAGCACCTGGTTTCCGGCACGGATGCACACCTGACACTCAGCTGGCCGGCACGTATGCACATGCCTGTTTTCGGC
Source organism: Thamnophis sirtalis (assembly GCF_051295495.1). NCBI lineage: Eukaryota > Metazoa > Chordata > Lepidosauria > Squamata > Natricidae > Thamnophis > Thamnophis sirtalis. The sequence goes on from NW_028261442.1 coordinate 82,910, forward strand.
ATTGCCACGCGTTCCGAAGGACAGCTGATCGTCGTCCGCACATACACGCCAGACGCCCGGGAGACAAACAGGGCAAGGCCACGCGTGCCGGGTGACATATCTTCGTATGCCACTTTGGGCAGGCGTGCTGTAGGTTTGCCATTACGGGTACAAGGGTACAAGGGTACAAGGTGGCGCAGTGGTTAAATGCAGCACTGCAGGCTACTGCTAGATCAGCAGGTCAGCGGTTCAAATCTCACCGGCTCAGGGTTGACTCAGCCTTCCATCCTTCCGAGGTGGGTAAAATGAGGACCCAGATTGTTGGGGGCAATATGCTGACTCTCTGTAAACCGCTTAGAGAGGCCTGAAAGGCCTATGAAGTGGTATATAAGTCTACTGCTATTGCTATTGCTGTCTGAGCAGGGGGTTGGGCTAGAAGACCTCCAAGGTCCCTTCCGACTCTGCTATTCTGCTCCACCGTCCTGTGTTCAGAGAGGCCCTTGTTACATTTCTGTTGGCTCAGAGCAGATTTTTATTATTTTTTGTTCGCAATTAAGCCTGAGTGGATCCTTTAGTCCTTTCCGTTCGGCTGGGGAACATTCCGGAGCATGCCGTGGGGTGCTTGGGGTAATGCCAGGGAGTCCCTCTTCGTTACCGTCCCTGACATCAGAACAGCACTCGTGGTCCTTTCCCATTATTTTAATGGGCACTCAATGTGCTCTCCGATCTCCTCCCGGCCCAGATCGACTTTGGGGGGGGGGGGGAATGGAACAAATAAATGGATATAAATAAGCAAAATGGGGTTGTTTTGACCAGAAAAGATGTTCCTGGTCTCCTTATCTTGTCTTCTCCTTCCTTCCTTCCAGGTTGTTCTGGAGCGAACGTAAAATAACCAAGGCTCGGGAATGGTTCCATCGGACCGTGAAGATCGATTCGGACTTGGGAGATGCTTGGGCGTTCTTTTATAAATTTGAGCTTCAGCACGGCACCGAGGTAAGGAAAAGGCGGAGTAACTCTAACCAGGGACTTTATGGAGAGACTGTGCTCATCGGGGAGAGCTGGCTAGGTGACTTTGGGCCAATCACCAGGAGATGGTGAGTTCTAGTCCCGCCTTAGGCATGAAAGCTAGTTGGCTGGTTTTGGGCCAGTCACCAGGTGACAATGAGTTCTAGTCCCGCCTTAGGCATGGAAGCCAGCTTGGTGACTTTGGGCCAATCACCAGGAGATGGTGAGTTCTAGTACCGCCTTATTTTGGGTAATTGGCCAAGACAGTGGGAGTTCTAGTCCCGCCTTAGGCATGAAACCTAGTTGGCTGACTTTGGGCCAGTCACCAGGTGACAGTGAGTTCTAGTCCCCGCCTTAGGCATGGAAGCCAGATGGGTAAACTAGCCAGTCACTCACTCATAGCCCAACCTACCTCACAGGGTGGTTGTTGT